>NC_048598.1:12592526-12792487 GCF_003668045.3 Cricetulus griseus | reverse complement strand
GGCACTTGTAAGCTGTCATGTGGGTCCCAGGAAGGAAAGAAACTTGGGTTTTCTGCAAAAGCAGAACGTGTTCTTAAGGGCTCAGCCATCTCTCCAGCCCCTCATGTGACATGACTTACAGGAAAGTAGTGTGTTTGTCTGACAAAGGAAATGCAGATGTGGCCACTCAAGTTGGCAATCTGGAATGTTCTGAGCGCCTGTGAGGATTTCCCACCCAGTGTCTCTGTAACTCTTGTAACGCTGAATACCCTGCACTCCAAGATGAAGCTTGGAGGCAGGAAAGTCTCTATTGTCTGAAAGGCCAGCCTTAAGTAAATAAATTCCGTCTCCATTTCTATGTCAGTTCAGTTCACCCACAGGAGTGGGCTCCCAGCTGTGCACAGCTGATGGGGGTAGGGTGCACACCAAAATCACTCCTCAATGGAAAGTCTTGGTAATACACATGCTTTGCCCAGGTGAATTTAAAAAATCTATTTTGCATTAACTTTAGACTTAGAAAAGACCGAAAAAATAGCATATGTCGTTTCCCTCATCCAGCATCCCCCAAATAAGCCTTCATGGCACACTTACTAAAACCAGGATGCTAGTTAGTGTAAGCATGATACTATTAACCAGACCGTGGGACTCATTTGTGTCTTGCAAATTGATGTATGTGTGTCTTCATGATAGTCTAGGATCCTACACTGCCTTAGTTGTCCCGGCTTCTTGGTCTCATTCAGTCTGCATCCCAAGGCATTCTGATACGGCAGGTTTGGAGTGGCCAGGGAGGCCTGCTTCTCAGGAGCTTCACAAATGCTCCCCTCTGCAATGTCTCTGCTGTGACATGTAGACAAATAATATTAATACCGGGAAAGCTGTGATTTCTAAATGGTTAATATTTATCAAGGGCTATCTCTGTGGAAGATAATGACGTAGCCTTTTCAACCCATTTGTCACAGATTTTATTTTATTTTAGTTTAGTTATGTGCTTGTGTGGGTTTGTGCACATGAGTGCAGGTGTCCTTGGAGGCCAAAGGAATTGCATCAGTTGGAACTGGTGTTGCAGGTGTTCATGAGTTGCCTGCCATGAGTGCTGGGAACTGAACTCTGGCCCTGGGCAAAAGCAGCATGCACACACTCTTAACCGCAGAGCTTCTCTCTGGCCCTCAACCCATTTTTAACCCTCACACAAACCTTCTGAGTCAGGTTCTAGTATTGGAACATTTCAGGAGGGAAAAATGGGCTCATAGAGCCCAAGACATTTGTCTGAGGTTATATAGTTGCTTAATGCTGCAGTATTTGGACTCTGTCTAGCTCCAGACCCAGGCATGGTTTGGGTGTGGGTGTGGGTGTATCTGTGGGAGTGGAATCCAGGTTAGGACGCGCTTGCTGCTGTAAGTAAGCCATTCCCTACCAGGTGCATCCCCAGCATCAGCACCAGACCTTCCCTGTGCCTTATACTTCCTTTGACGGGCATGGCCTCTCCCCTATAAGATGTAAAACATAAGCAATCACAGTCCAGCCATGGCAGGGCTGTGTTCACAGAAGAGAAAATTCCTTCTCTGACACACAGGCATTAGCAGATGCTTCTCAGTGCTCCAACTCAGCAGCCTCAGAGGGGTGTTTGCCTTCTCCTGGAGAAAGAATGTGGGAGAAGGCCCTTCAGGCAGGACAGGGTGGAGAGAGAGAGAGAGAGAGAGAGAGAGAGAGAGAGAGAGAGAGAGAGAGAGAGAGAGAGCCTCCTTGTCCACACAAGGCCCAGGGACGTGATGGAGGGAGATGCACAGGGAAGGGCAGGAAGGAGCTTGGCCTGTGTCCCACAGGTACATGGGGAGTGGGGGGATGGTACCAAGGTTGAGAGCTTTGTAGAAACCAATCTCTAGGGGAGAGAAGCTCTATGCAAGAAGTGGGTATAGGGGTCCCTCCCTGCCTTCTGGGTTATAAGTCAATGGGGTTGAAGCTGGAGATGGAGAGGGGCCAATGTGAAGTGGACACTCACACTGCTGTCTGTGAGGAAGAGAGGAAATCTGTCTTCATGTTAAACTAGACTCAGGCTATTCCTCCCTCCCAGGATTCACTGCCATGTAAGTCCTAGCTCGTGACCGGCTCTGGGGTGGACCCAAAGTCAGTGATTCCTGGCAAGTGTCTGACTAGGAGGATCAGAGTGAGATGGTGGGAAAGGCATGGATTAGGGAAGCGAAGCCCCCACGGGGCCTGCTACCTCTGTGGGGGCCCAAGCTCCATTTCACAGGCTGTCCTGGTCACTCCCTAAGTCACACTCAGCTTGAACTCACCTGAAGACTTAGTGGCTGGTTGAACGATGCTCCAGGGCTGCATCAGCTTACCATTGATGCCCCAACCCCCTGGCAAAGGGATGAACATTTTGTCTAGGAAGTTGATCCCATCCCCCCTAGTGGGAGAGTGCCAAGGAAATGGATAAGGCCATCAGAAAAGTCTCCAAAACTAGTCGGCCAGTTTAGCAAAGGTGCCATGGTAAGTGAAAATAAGATTTATGAGAAAGGACCAAATGCATATTTAGACATGGTTTATTAAAGTCATGCATTTTAATAATCTTATTCATAAAAGTCAAACTTGTTAGTGGTGGACTATAATAAAATTGAGGAAGGGCTGTATTCCAGAACTGTTCCTACAAACTCATTTTGAACCCCTGAGTGCAGGCCTGAGAGCCGAGGGACAAGAACCCTTAGCACAGATTGCACTAGCTCATCCAGAGATAAACTCTGGTGCGTAGACCTGAGGCCTGCTAAGGGTACAGAATGTGGCCCAGGACAAAAGAGGGTGGGGATCCCTTTAAAGCAGTGATTCTCTGTGTCCCTCAAACACAGTTCCCCATGCAGTGGTGACCCCCAACCAGAAAACTATTCTTGCTACTTCATAACTGTAATTTTGCTCATCATGAAAATATCTGATATGCAGGTATCTGATACACAAGCCCTGTGAAAGGGACATTTGGCTTCCAAAGGGGTCACCACACCACCCACAGGTTGAGAGCCGCCGCTTTAAGGCAAAACTGGAAGTCGGGAGGCAACAAGGTCCAAGTGTTGGGAATGAAGCCAAGCTGGAGTTTGAGGCGTGGAAGGGCTCTCCGGTCTCCAGTCAGGCTGTGCAGACAAGTGAGGATGGTCAGGGTCGCCCTCCTGAGAAGGAGGACACTCTCACTGTGGTCCTGCTGTGACTCTGAGCTGGTGTTGTTTCAGCCAGGTGAGTTTGACGTGAGAGCTGCTGAAGATGAGTGTGTCTCACAAGAGCGTGGGCTGCAGGACAGTAGAGCAGGGGAGTGGTAACGGGGAGGGGAGGGGATGCAATGTTAAATAGGTATAGAGAACTGCAAGGGTGGACAGGAAGGCGCTGGGCTGCGGGGAGAAGGGGTGCTATGATATGGAAAGAGAGTGGCTTCCTTAGCAGAATGAAGGCGCCAAATGAACGGACCTGGAGGGAGGCGGATCAGTATGCACATGGCTTGAGCCCAACCGTCAAACGCTGGCTAGATGCTTTGTCAGTTTCAAAGACAGATCAGCCAGCTGAAGTGGCGCACGCCTTTAATCCCAGCACGCAGGAGGCAGAGGCAGGCGGATCTCTGTGAGCTTGAAGCCATCCTGGTCTACACAGTGATGTCTAGGACAGTCAGAGCTATATAGTGAGACCCTGTCTCAAAAAAAAAAAAAAAAAAAAAAGATAAATCTTCTCTATCCATGAGGAAACTCCCGGTCTGACGAGAAAATTGGGGCAGTCTTAAGTGACTGTAATCCAAGGCAGAAAATGGAAGCCGGAGTAACCAGGGAAAATGATAAAGTGCCCCAAGAGCGCAAAGCAGGGATAAGTCCCCATCAGCCACAGGGATTAGGGAGGCTGCAAGGAGCAATTGAGTTAGATCCTGAAAAATAGGGAGGATTTGGACAGGCCAGCAGGAGGGTTCTCCAGGGGCTCTGTTGGAAGATCTCATTGGCTTATTTTTAGGAAAGTCTCTATAAAGGGAAGTAGCAGGAGACATTGCTAGACCAGGACGGGGCAGGATGAAGAAACATAAGCGTAACTCACAGGCATTGAAGGCTCTGGAACTGGAGACCATCTCTACCAGAGGGCAGTGGCAATGAGACAAAGTCCAATGGGTTCATTTCACATGGAAGAGCAGGTGGCCTCGGCAGGGGAGAGTGGACCGGAGCTGAAGTGGGAAGGTTAAGGAACAGGAAAACTCACAAGATGAGTTAGCAAGCTGCAGACAGCCGCATGAGCCAAGCAGCCCTCTTCCAAGACCACCGTGAACCTTTGAAGCAGAGAAATGGTTCAGCTTTCATTTTTAAGGCAAATTCAATGGAGCGGACTGATCGAGAATATGTCATTTAGGTTAATTAGCTTGGGTTTCCTTGCTGTCCAAAGTGTTCTTTCCGTGCTGGGATCTGAACCAAAGGCCAACCACATGCTAAGCAAGGTCACTGAGCCCTTTGCTGAGTCTAAGCTTCCCTTTTCTTCAGTGCAGCTATGATAAAATGCCACTCTTCAGTGCATACAGCTAGCTGGAAGGCACGGAAACCCATCCACTTACTATGCCATCTTATCCAGTGAAAGCCTTTACCACAATACAACAAAATTTGGCTTCCAGTGACCTCAAAGAGGGCTGCATCATCACCCTGTCAACCACAAATGGATGCATGCAAGATCGCAAAAGAAGGATCTATTTTGAAAGAGTTTACGTCCCAAAGATCGTGTTCACCTGTGGCACAAATAGTAAGAAAATAATTTTATCCCCAACAATCAATGAACATTTGCTCTCTTTTCTGCACATAATTGAGAACTTTTGTTTTAATTTTGAACATATAGGTCAAAGAGCAAGACAAGGGAGGTATGGGACTTGAGCTCGTCTTGTACATTACCCTGACAATGAGAAAGAGAAAAAAGAAAATTTCTATCAAGAGAGTTCACAACATCACAAGTATCCCAGTGACTGGATGTATTGTTCCCTGATGCCAGAAACAGAACAAAACATGTTCCCTGTCATCACCACTCCCTAGCTCAAGAGATGTCATGTTCTCTCCTGTTACAGCTGGGGACCAGGGTTGCATCACAGTTACCTCCATTAATAAGGTGTCATAGACTAAGGGAATTCTGAGGCTGATGAGTCTTGCACTGGGCTCACTTGTTACTGACAAATGGAAAGTGTGTGTTGCTGAACTCATAGACGGGAGATGCCACAGCAGTGCTGATCTCCTGAGCCCCTGGTGAGGGCCTCAGACTGTGCTGCCTCCTGTAGCTGCATATGCCAAGAGCACATGGTGTGTGTGGGGGGGGGGGAAAGGATCGAAAGGTGAGAAAGAAAGCCTGAGAGAGTGAGGCAAAGAAGCCAGACTTGCCTTGTAATAGCCATCGTAAGTCACCAATTCAGCCTTGAGAGACCTAACTTGCTCCTTCAGGACTCACATGGGTCTTTTCCAAGGGTGGCACTCCTAATGACCTAATTACCTCCCACTAGGACCCACTTCTTAAAAGTTCTATCACCCCTTAATACCAACAAACAGGGGACCCAGCTTCTAGTACATAAACCTTTAGGTCACAAACCACAGCCAAGCTGTAACCGGGAGTCAAGGCAGAGTACCGTGTAGACTCACAGCACAGACATGCCAGCTACTGTGTTTAGCAGCAGCCCTTCTGGGAGAGAATATCTGGGAAGGAATTGGTGAAAAGAGAAACTGTGTCCCGAGGTGGGAGCTGGGTGACCTCGGTCAAGCAATTTATCCTCTCTATGGGCCCCAGTTTCCTCGTGTGTGGGTGGAGAATACTGGCTTGCAGCTTACTGATTTCTGGATCTTGTGTGTTCCACCTTCATTATCACAGGTTGGGTTATCACTAAACAGACCCCCCTGAAGATAGACCCTGTGTCTTTTATCCTTGGCCCTGAATCCTGGGTTGGCTTGTTGCAAAGAGCATGCCTTCCCTCTTCTTTCTGTTGGCCCATGGCCCCTAAGGTCCATTAAGCCATCCAAGGTCAGCCACAGCACTAGAAGACAACTTGATACTTGCCTACCTATCACATTTACTATTAAACTCATCTCAACAGGGTCCCATTTGGCTAAAAAGCTGTGAAGCTAGAACTTTGAGTACTTAGTGGCTGAAGGACCTTTTACAGCTAAAAAAGTCTTTCTAGGCTCCCCAAGCCTCCCTCCAATACAGAACAGAGCCTTCCTGTATTAATGTAGACGGTGTGCCCAGACGGACATCAGCCTGCTTCCAGAAAAGAGATAAACTTTGTTTTCCAACTCATATCTTAATTTAAAAACACTAACCAATCATCTTGATGTCCAGGTCTTCCTTCTGCTCTCCAACAGCCCCACTTATACAGAAAAGGTCTGGAAGGATGAGGCCAAGGCCACCATAGGGATAAACCAAGCATGATTTCCAGTGTCTAGGTGTTTCACCTGTTCATATGTATGGCCCTTCCTCACAGAACTAGAATCCACAGATAGAATGTGAAAGAACAAAAGGGCCAGAGGGCAAACATTTGTATTGTGAACGGCCATGGTTCCAGCGTGACTGGCTTACCTAAGAAAAATTCGAATTGCCTTTTGGCAGGGTTAGGGTTAGGGTTAGGGTTAGGGTTAGTGTTAGGGTAAGTGTTAGGATTAGGGTTAGGGAGCAGTACACACATGACAGTGACAGAACATTCTGGGTTTGGCTTTTGAGGCTTTGTTCTTTCCTGGGTCAAAACCTACTTCAAAGCACAAAGCTGTTCAAGCCAGCATTTATCTTCCATATGAAGAATGGACCAATGATGTAGAAAAACTATTTAGGACTACTGACAAAACTTTCCTCCCCAATTCTTATCCAAAGCACAGTGTTTATATACACTGAGTCAACCGGCAGGGTGGCAGTATTTTCTGCAAATTATAAATGCTCCCACATGCTTTTTACCCATGACATCTGCAGAATGCCATCGCCACGATTCAGTCAAAGGCCATTGCCGTGTCTACTCTGTGTGTCCCCTCTTCCTGCTTCCCCAGCCCGCCCTCCTCTTTTGTTTAGGGGTTCTGCTCATTAGGCACAGCCATGAATGGGGCCATAGCATTTGCTACTGTATAGTACATGCAGATGGCAAGGTCATCCAAGCTTTGAGAGTTTATTTTGGGAGTCTGGTTTTCTGCAATTCAAATTCAGGAGTAAATGTCAACCCTCATAAAGTTAAAATCCTTACAGCAGAGACTGTTTCTAACTACAAACCAGGCAGAGGGGTGGGCTGGCTTCTCTGAGGCATTGTCTTTTATTTTAATGAAGGGCTCAGTTTCTTCACAAAAGCAAACACACACTGAGATTAAAGGAACAGACAGGTAAGCAAGCAGAAGAAGTAACTTAGAACAGGACAGTGTCTCTCTCAGGAAAAAGAGTAGGTCTCGGGTTTGTCTTGTAATAAAAACAGTAATACTGAGGGTCACGTGACCACAGCATGTTGGTCAGGGATTACATGAAGCATCCAATTGTTCTAATGTCACTCTGTGGGGTGGAACAGAGAATCGGTGTATAGATGGTGTCCTGGGAAGATTAATGTGTGCTGTAGTCTTGTGATGGCATCTGAATTCTGTCTAGCACAGGTTTTGTTTTATTTTCTCCTCCATCAATCTCTCTCTGTCTCCCTTGCCGTTTGGTTTTATAACCCTCTGCTCAATGATTGAGCTGGCTAAACCCAGGGCCGAGAAGTTTGCCAGATCACTGGAAGGTTCCAGGAATGTGGAGTTTAGTGCTAGTTTTCACATTGACAGTCAACCAAGTATGCCACTGTGGCTCTGCTCAAAGCCTCCCGTTCTGGAGACACTGCAGTGCACAGGGACAGAGGAGATGGGTCACGGTGTGTTCATCCAGTGGGTTTCTCTGCACTAGTGAGAGTGAGTCACAGCTTCCACAGCCAGTGTGATGATTATGGCATGCGTGGTACTGAACCAAAGCAGCTGGACCCAAAGAGAATGCGCCAGGCTGGTCTATTTATACAGGCAGCATAGGAAGTCACACAACTGATTCCCCTTGTTAGAAATGAGGGCTCTGGAGGTTAGCAGTGACAAAGAGGGATTGTGAGGGGAGCATTCTGGGTGCTAGAAACATTTCCTTCCTGGATTTGGGTGCTAATCGCACAGTTTGCAAAAGTCTGTTGAGCTGTGTGCTGTGGTATGTGTGTATGCATGCATTATATGTTTGCATGTTCATGTGTGGGGCACATGAAAGCAGGTGAATGTGTTTGACAAAGATGTCAACGTCAGGCATCTTCCTTGATTGTTCATCACTTAACCCATTGAGGCAGGGTCTCTCACTGAACTCAGCTTGCCAATTCCGGCTAGTGTAGCTAGCCAACTTGTCCCAGGGATCCCCCGTCTCTGCTTCTCAAGCGCTGGGATTACCACCATATCTGCTAGCTGTCATGCAGTTTCGAGGGTTCTCAAATCTGATCCTACTGGCTGTGTTGTAAACGCTTTAGCCACTGAGCCATCTCTCCAGCCCATAATACTATCACTATTATTAATTACCTTTATTGATTCTACATCTTGTGTAACATAAGCTGGCTTCAAACTCACTGTGTATTTGAAGCTGGCTTTAAGCTCCTGACCCTCCTGCCTTTACCTGCAAACACTGGGCTTACAAGCATGTGATAAGATCCTGGCTCTTAAAATTATTTAATATTCATTTGTGGGGCAGAGGGTGCTGGGGATGGAATCCAGGGCCTTCTGTTCACTAAATACATGCTCCACCACTGACCTATAGCCTCCGTCAGTTTGGCGTTATTTTCTGTATTTTAAGCAAAAATCCAAAATTCTGAATTTTTTTTTAAACAATAACATTTATAATTGGATTTAACAAATTATAACCTGTGTATATTAAGGGAGGTGCCACCGAGGGTTTAAAGTTCTCTTGTGTTTGAGTAGATTGAGTTTGTGTCATGTAACCTTGGTTGGAGGACGGTTACCAGGGGTACAGTGAACACTTGCAAAGTGCCCCGGGAAAGAGAGGATTAGCAACAGGACGGAGTCAGCCACAAGGAAAGCCCAGGTCAGCACTGTGAAGGTGAGGGATGTGGGTACACTTGTGCTTGCATGGGAGCTGCTGCCTGCTAGTCACTGCCAGTGCCTCAAGCCTGGCTTGTTATGTATGTACTCACTCCCAACATCAGGGCCATGCGATCCACAACAGAAACGGGATCTCGATGTTCAATATACTCCTCCCCGGTGGGCTCCCTGGACAGAGTTAGCGTCCCGGCTTGGCCCTCTGCCACTCTTCTCAGGTTGGTACTTACTGCCTTTCAGTCCAGGACTTTGTTTCCTCTGGGAAGTGCCACCCTTCTCCCCACAAATCCGGTGGTAACATAAGCTGAAGTATTCATGTAACCACTGCTGACATGCTGACATCGTCGTGCTGGCCCTTCACCCCTCCCACTGTGGGGCTGGCCCTTCACCCCTCCCACTGTGGGGCTGGCCCTTCACCCCTCCCACTGTGGGGCTGGCCCTTCACCCCTCCCACTGTGGGGCTGGCCCTTCACCCCTCCCACTGTGGGGCTGGCCCTTCACCCCTCCCACTGTGGGGCTGGCCCTTCACCCCTCCCACTGTGGGGCTGGACCATCACCCCTCCCACTGTGGGGCTGGCCCTTCACCCCTCCCACTGTGGGGCTGGACCATCACCCCTCCCACTGTGGGGCTGGACCATGCAGAAAGGAAGTGAATGGTAGTCCTCCGGGCTATGGAACTAGAAGAGGGAAGCGAGTCGTCTTCAGGAGCTGGAGCTGCTATAGTTAAACTGTAAGATCCTTAGCAGCCGTGTTTTCCAGATACCTGACACAGAAATGCTATTGAGAGAGAACGAGGCGGTGGGGAGAGGACAAAACTAAAACAAAACAAAATGAGACACACAAAAAAAAACAAACAAACAAACAAACGAAGTATAGAGTCAGAGATGGGGGCCAAAAGAAAGTGGAACTGGAAGCCAGCAATCTGGACAGCTCTGGGGTCACGGGGAGGGCCCCGCATCCTCAACACAAAGTCCTGCTACTGGTGATCAAGAGCCCATTTCCTCCCAAATCAAGCTAATTCTGGTGCTTTCACATACAGGGTCCAGCACTATGCAGGTCAACTGATGCTCCATTAAGTTTAAAACCCAATTTGTCGTATTGGCCAATTTCTGTGGCATAAATCCTCCTAAAATAGCCCAATCTCAGGCATCAAGGATTTAAGAATCAGAAATCCCCAGTGCACAGCCATGCCATCGGCGTAGCCAGCAGGGGCATACCACTGCCTTGCCCCCAGGCTTCTCACACCTTGGCCCTGTCTTAGTGCAGTCAACTCTCCCTTCTAGTGCCTGTAATCATTTACGTTGTGAACATCCCCCAAAGGCCCATGTTTCAAGAGTTTGGTCCCTAGCCTGTGGCACTATTATATCTTAGTCATGATGATGGTGATGATGGTGGTGGTGGTGGTGTTAATGATGATGATGATGAAACACCAAGAGCAAAAGCAACCTGAGGAAGAAAGGGTTCACTTGGCTTACATATCCTGAAGCACAGTCCACTGAGAGAAGCCAAGGCAGGAACTCAAACTGGGAAGGAACCTGCAGGGAGGGGCTGATGGAGAGGCCGTAAAGGGGTACTGCTTACTGGCTTGCTCCTCGTGGCTTGCTCAGTGCCTATAGAACTCAGGACCACCAGCCCAGGGGTGGCACCACCTTCTCACACTGGTCACTAATTAAGAAAATGCTCAAGCTGGTGGTGGCACATGCCTATGATACCAGCATTTGGGAGACAGAAGCAGGTGGATCTCTGTGATTTGGGGGCCAGCCTGGTCTACAAAGTGAGTCCCAGGAGAGCCAGAGCTGTTACACAGAGAAAACCTGTCTTGAAAAACTACTGAGCGTACAGGTTAAAGAACAGACATCAGTTTTCTGGAGAAACCTTGTGTTCCAATGCATTTATCTGTCCTTCCTTCCTTCCTTCCTTCCTTCCTTCCTTCCTTCCTCCCTCCCTCCCTCCCTTCCTCCTTTCCTTTATTTTCTTTTTTTGGGGGGGCAAGAATGACAAATTTACTTGACATTGTTTTTGATGACAAAACAGTCTTCAGATTTAATGTCAGGCAGTGGTATTCATGCCTTTAATCCCAGCACTTGGGGGAGAGGCAGGCAGATTTCTGAGTTTGAGGCCAGTCTGGTCTACAGAGCGAGTTTCATGAAAGCCAGGGCTGGTTTTGATCTGTCTTGACTACCCCTGCCCCCACAAAAGTCTTCAGATTTAAAGTCTAAATATCTATAATATATCAAAAATTGCCATTGGTTTTGGTGAAGAATGGACAACTATGCAGATACAAGCTTGAAGGAAAGGATTGTAATCTCACAGTAATAGGCTGAGGTGAGGCAGCCTAGGGAAGCTGTCTGTGGAGGCCATTTGTGACCTCTTTGGCCAGAGAGGTGACTTCCTTTGGAGTAGGAGGCAGGACTATTCTGGAATGAGAGGTCTTGGAACCTACAATCAAGCATGGTATGTCAGAGAATTGTATTATAGATGACTCGGAAAGCAGCGGAAATGAGAGTGATAGCCTGTGTTTAACTCGTCTCTCTCTCTCTCTCTCTCTCTCTCTCTCTCTCTCTCTCTGTGTGTGTGTGTGTGTGTGGTGTGTGTCTCTGTGTTGTGTGTGTGTGTGTGTGTGCATCTCTCTCTCTCTTTCTCTCTCTCTCTCTCTCTCTCTCTCTCTCTCTCTCTCTCTCTCTGTGTGTGTGTGTGTGTGTGTGTGTGTGTGTGTGTTTGATTGAGTCAGTTCTCTCTTTTAACCATGTGGGTTCCAGGGACTGAACTCTGGTGGTCAGGCCAGGCAACAAGCACCTTTTACTTACTGGGACTTCCCACCCAATACTTTTAGTTTTAGGGTTGGCTGTAAAGAAAAAGGGTTTTATTTCTGCTTCCCGAGTTGGGGGTCTGTGGGTCTTTCTGAGGATCAACTTCCCAGAGTTTGTGTGTGGTAACTGAGGGCCTGGCCTAGCTGCCTTGAGAAGCATGTGTGTCATAGGTTTTTCAGGTTAGAGTCCACGGCTCCTGGGGCACAATGTGCCTTCCGGTTCCTGAGAGGCCCACCCATTCCCCCAGACAGTGAAGTGTTCAGGTCTCCCGAGTTTCTCTATATGTTCCCTTAATAGAGATTGATCTTTGGCCATCCCTTGGGCTCCAACCAAAGAAGGGTAGCTGGGAGGCAGCAATATGTTGGCAGTGTCTCCTCCACGTGGCCTCATGGGCTCTCTCAGCATAGGCCAGAAAGTCTTCCATCTCCGGCTGCACCATGAGAGAGCTCAGAGAACAGCACAGTTACTCGTGTCTGCATGTTGGGGAGATAAACATTTGAAGAAAAGACCATGAGTTGATACTGTTTCATGACTTGGGTTCAGAGGACAGACTTGTGGCTGGGTTGTGCCGGGCTGGTGGCAAAGTCCCTCTTGTTCTGGGTTGTCTTGATAGGGAAGTTCAGGTGCACACAAGGGTCAGGGAGAAGAGGAGACCCCCAAATTCAATGAGAGTACTTACAAGAGGGAAGCCCAGGGCCCCCAAGCCAGCTCTCAGGAGTGGTCCTACTTGCACAACACAGTGGATGGGCAGTGAACAAGGCCCAGCTCTGGCCTCGGCCTCCTCAGATCGATCCCCAGTCTCAATGTTGCACTGTTTCTCCCTCTCAGGTCTCTGTGTGCTCATCTGAAGATCCCAGTGTGAGAAAGCAGGCCTTTCCCCAGGCTTGCAGGAGTTTTGAGTTCAAAGCATCACATACACATAGTAGGTGCTTAGAACTGTTTGCCGGTGCTGGCCATAAGGTCCCATCTACACTCTTCCTAGAAATGCAGGCCAATATGTCCATTCTGGCCCACTGTTACCTTTGTAGTCTTCTTTTCTGTTTATTACTTTTGACTGACAAATAATTACAGGTATTAATTGTGTGCAACACTACGTTATGAAATGGCCAGGTCTAGCCAATTAATATATCTACCCCATGCTCATTTTCCTGGTGAGAGTCCCTAAAGGTCTATTCCCCCAGCAATTTGCAAGTGACATCGCACCATTGCTAATCTTGGTCACTGTGTTGTGGGATAGACCTATTGTCTCAAGAGGTAATTATACCATAGGTATCAGAGAGTGCGAAAAAAGTGATTTCAAGACATACACAGTTTCAACATGAATATGACATAAGGAGTTTCAATACATGACTTCAATTCCTTGGATTTGGGTTTTTCCCTGGGAAAACTGACGGTGACGGGATTGCTCTTTGCAGGAGATCAAAAATAAACAATTACAAGCAGCTCTCTAACACGGACGGACGGACGGATGTCATCTGCTTATTCGGTTCTACATTAACATGCCTTCCTGCTGCTGGCCTTGTTGGTCTGGTTTATAGGCCAATTTCTTCATCTAAGGGTTAGTTTGTCAGAGGAACGCATCCGCGCTTCATCTTCCTATTGCAATATCGCCACCTAGTGTCCACAAGTACCAACTGCAAGGCCACGAACCTCTTTCTCACCACTGGGTGAGGGGCGACTGCTGAGGGACAAGATGGGATTCAAAGTTGAGGTGTAAACTGGGCTCTGATAAGAGACGGCAAACACTGAAGGAGAGTGATTGGGTGAGAGGTACCCCCTCTTTCCACACACTGTGCCCTGAGGAGATAAGTTTAGCCCCTGGGCTGAGAAGCAGTTTGGGGGAGGGGCGGGTCCCTATTCAGAAGTTGGTAAATAACTCAGCTTAGGGCCCTGGAATGGGGGCAAAAGAGTTTGGTATCTGCAAGGTGTTTTCTAGGATGTCAAGTAGCTCTGAGATAAAGCAGGCAGAGGAGATTCACAGTCACTTTCCTAAAGGCACCATGGACACTCTGTGTGCTGGAGAGACAGGGGCTTCCATCTGTGGCTCTCCTGGGCAGTCTTTGCTCTTTCCCTCTGTGTTATGGATCCCTCTATAGGAAGCACCCCAAGAGCCACCCAGCGTTCTTGCAGATGATTAAGGTCACTTTCCTGTTGTGTAGAAAGATGGGGTGCCCAGAGTTAGCATAGGCCACACTCCTCCAAGGGCCTGGGCAAGCATTAGATGATACCCTGTAAACAACACTCTCGTTTCCCTCAAGGGCCACTTTGTCTCCCTCGCTTCTGGACCCGTGCATTGCTTGTTCTAACAAGGGT
Source organism: Cricetulus griseus (assembly GCF_003668045.3). NCBI lineage: Eukaryota > Metazoa > Chordata > Mammalia > Rodentia > Cricetidae > Cricetulus > Cricetulus griseus. The sequence continues at coordinate 12,778,329 of NC_048598.1, read as the reverse complement.
CTCCTTTGTGTCACGTGAGGTGACTGGGGTGCTGAACTTGGCTTGTCCCATGTCCTCAGGCTTTCACAGAGTCTCTAGGGTTCAAGAACAGTGTGCACCGTTCTAAACATCAGGGTCAGGGAGCAGCTGTGACTGGTGCACCAGCCGCTTACCTGCTACTAAGAAAAGGCCAGTCTGAAGGACTAAGGTGCAGTGAGGCTCAGAATGAACAAATTGGGATGGGTATTGTGTACTTGCTATGCATAGGGCCCTGGGTTTGAGCCCCAGTACTGCTACGTGAAGGACATGGAGAACTATACTGGGGTACTGGGTATCACATCTGCCCAAACCAGAGAAGCCATGGTGGTGAGGGGGCTTTCCTTCACCATAGAGAGAAGGGGCTTGGCAATTCTACATTGATGAGCTTCATGTAGAGCCCCTGTGGCAGGAAGAGGGTAGGACAGCAGAGAGTGGAGTGGGAGGCAAGGCTCCAGCACACAGTCAATGGGGGACTCACTGCACTCAGAAAAATGTGAGAAGTTCTTAAAAGCAGCCACACTCCAGGGGCTTTCTCTGTCTCTTGCCTCTGCTCCAGATGGAAACATGGAAAGGCCATGGTGGGGTCGAGTGGAAGCATCTGCCATTACTTACTGGGCCAAGATCACCTGATACGGCTATGTGGAATGAAACCAGCTTGGGTGGCAGGGGCCAAAGCAAGACTGAGGCTGTAACAATTTTATTGAGAGCAACCAGGCTTTTTATAATCAAATACAGATTATAATGGCAAATGCCAGGATCAATACTGTTGTCATTGCCAACATACGATGAAGTTTGCAAACTATACAGGTCACACAAGATTAAGGTCTAAGACCAATTGTCCTGTCACACTTCCATACTTCCTTGACTACTAAGGGAACATACAGAGAAACACAAAGTGGCCTGAATGCTTTACTGCCTAAGAAGTGCATGGGTCTCTCAGGGGCTGGAAGGCACATTGTGTCCCATGGGCCATGAACTCTGTGGTAGTTTGAATGTCATTGGTCCACATAATCTCTTAGGGAGTGGCACTATTCGGAGGAGTGGGTTTGTTGGAGTGGCTATGGCATTGTTGGAGGAAGTGAGTCACTGTGTGGGTGGGATTTGATGTTTCCTATGATCAGGATACTGCCCATTGTCTCAGTTGACTTCCTGTTACTGGCAAGATGTAGGACTCTCAGCTCCAGCACTACACCTGCCTGCACACAGCCTTGCTCCCCATTATGATGATAATGGACTGAATCTCTGAAACTGTAAGCGAGACACCCCAAATAAATATTTTTGTTATAAGAGCTGTCATGGTCATGGTGTCTCTTCACAGCAGTAAAAATCCTATGATAGACTATAACTTGACACATGCCCCTTAAGACAGCTAGGCCAGGCTAACTCCATGTTCTCTGCAGTAGAGAATTAGCAAACAGAAGTCTACTACTGAGGGAGGCCCAGAATGAACAAACTGGGAATGGGAGTCTGGAGTTTTGATGCTAGATTGGACATTGCATTCCCAGAGAGGTCTCTGAGTTTAAATTGGCTAATAAGATATCATACATACAATGGTAAATTATAAAATGAGGAAACTGCTTACAAATTATTTTTAACAGCTGTTTTACTAAATATTAACATAAGGTAGACCTGTTTAGCATCTCTTGTAGAAGAGCTTTCCATTGATTCCTTTTAATAGGCTGGGAATTATTAAAAGTATGCACTGTGAAGGCAATTTTTTTCTCTATCCTGTTTTTGTAAAAGTATAGTAAAAAGGCAGTCATTTAAATCAACAGACCATCCTTTAGGTAATAGAGAAGGCAAGATAATTCCAAGCTGTAAAGAGCCCATTGGCTGAATCACTTTTTAATGACAAATATAAGAGAATTCCAAGGAGTTGTCAATTCTTCAATATGTTGAACATTAGCTGCTCCTATACCAGCTGTTCTAGTACTTATAAGTTTTTGATGTCACAGGCACTGTTCCACCCACACAAGTTTGTCAGTTAGCCATTTTAAAGGTAGGGCTGTTGGTTCCTTTGAAATAGCAGCATCTGTTATACCCTGCTTATGTATAACCTAAACAGCCTGTGACTGTTCTTGATAAAGTTTTAGTATTTTTCTCAGAAGCATCCTTTAGTTTATGGTTTGTTTCTGAGATTGGAGGACTGTTAATCTGTGTTTTCCATTGCCGTAATAAATCACATCCCCATAAACTCATTGCTATGTCAGCCACACATGGTTTTAATTTTCCTCTCTGTCCTTCTGGCCCTATACACTTGACCCACCTTACACTTTGTTTTACCTGAAACAAAGTTCCAATTCCTAGAAGCTGAATATTTACCTACTAAAGGAGCCAATCTGGATGTCAAGACTTTAGTGAAATTATTGTTACATCTGCACCTGTGTCTAGTAAACCTTCAATCACAATGCCATTTATTTGTATTTTTAGCTTTGGTCTTTGATCATTTATAGAAGTTTGCCAAAATACTTGTTTTATTGTCTCTCCTGAAAATTTTGTTTTATCTACTGAAGCTGTTCGATCATCCAGAGCAGTGTGGCTTTTTTCTTTATTTATTTTTATTATTTATTTAAAGATTTAATTAATTAATTAATTAATTTATTATGTATACAACATTCTGCTTCCATGTATATCTGCACATTAGAAGAGGGCACCAGATCTCATAACGAATGAGATTGTGAGCCACCATATGATTGCTGGGAATTGAACTGGAAGAGCAGTAGGTGCTCTTAACCTCTGAGCCATCTCTCCAGCCCCACAGTGTGGCTTTTAACAACAGGGATTACGTCTTTTAATTGCTCTACAGAGGAGTTTCCCCAGTGCTGACAGGAAATGATTGAATCATATTTGACTTCAGGGCCTGAGAGAGTCCCATGAAGGCATTTCCCAGTGGCAAAGGGTTACCTTGCCTATTTCACATTGATCTGAATTCACTAATCCAGTGCTGTCCTTTGCCACAACTTCTGCATACTCTGGGAGGCAGGGGCCTTCCATTTGGAGTATCTCTAGAAAAAAAAATGTTTCTAGGGACACCTTGCCTGCAATCCCTTTTTAGATCACCTGGTTTACCACAATTAAAACATATAACCTTTTGATTTTTCTTAAAATTTTTAGAAATCAATTCTCTCATCCAAGTTTCATTGTAAGTGTGAGATACAATGTCAGCTGTATTTCTAATCCATTTATCTATGGGAACTGATCTTGCCTTTAAAGGTCTAATCACCCTTTTGTATTCTGAATTAGAATTTTCAAAAGCCAAAGATTCAATAAATAGTTATCTAATTTGTGGATCTGATATCCTTCTATTTACAGCTGAAGTTAATCTTTCTTTTTTAAAAAAAAGTTGTATAATTTTAGTAAATGACTCAGTCCTCTTTCTTGATTCTTCAACCCTGTCCCAAGCATTCAAAGCTGCAGTAGGGCATAGGGCCACATCTAAACTGTCTTTGCAAATCAGCACATTGGCCTTCACTGAGAAGCTGACCTTGGGAAATTTCAATACCCCTGGCCCTACTTCATTGTGCTAGGATCCTAGCTTCCTCTCATATTTTCCATTGTAACTGAGGGCCAGCATCTAATATTGCTATAGCTAAATCTTTCCAGTCTTGTGGAATAATTCTGTCCCAAATTGCCTATGAATTTGGCATTTGCTTCACAAAAGGTGAATGCCTACCATATGAAACTTCTGCTTCCTTAAATCTCTTCAAATATAACATTTCTACAGCATCTCAGTTAACTTCTGCATAGCTTTGGGGGTATCTATCATCTGGTGGTTGTTCTTATATGGTAACTGAATAAGTTAAGGTTGGTTCCCTAATAACCTTGGGTCACTCCTCTCCAGTTTTCATAATGCAAAGCACAGTAGGTTCTGCCCTAAATTCCCCTATCTGTGTGTGAATTTTTTTTTTAGTTTCATTAGTAGGTCTTTTTAAGGATTGTATCTCATCAATCAATTTTTCATATTTGACACAGATATCAAACTACTTTTTTAAAAGGATAAAACATGAAACACCAAACTAATTACAATTATAATCAACCTTATATCAATCACAGCTAAATTGTTTATCCCTTCATTGAATTTTTCCATTTTCATCCATCCATCCATCATGAAACCATATACAGAGTCCTAACTCCTTACACCTTAATATTGTTTCCCATTCTTAGTGTGGGAAAGGCATTGAGAAAGAAAAACAACCTAATCCCCCCCTTGAGAATTCCCAGGTGCCTTACCAGGTCTGCTGACAATGAGAGTGAAGATGAGCTGTGCGAGGGTAGCCAGCTGCCGCAGCGGTGCTCCGCTGTGTCTGTATGGGGGTGGTGAGGCTGAGGCTGGCTGTTGCTGCATCTCAAGGGCTGGACACATGGCGCCCAGCCGGGCCCAGGGCAGCTGCAGCTGCCTGGGGGGTATAGCTGGGGGCTGAGGTTGTACAGAGGTGGCAGTAAACGCCCAAATAGGTGCAAGCAGGTGTCAAGCAGACTGACCTGGTGAGGTAGTAGCCAGAGGTGGGGGTCCAGGAAAAGCCTGCAACCTGAAGTGAGAGGGAGCGCTGCCCGAAAAGCGGACACAAGGGAAGGGTCAGGAGAGACCCGCATGGCAGGAAGCAAGGGCGCCAGGCTGCCTGAATGACAGAGCTGGCTGCAAGTGGCCACTCGGGTGACTGTAAAGCTAGCAGCAAGCAGCTGCCTTGTGATCTCATGCCCCAAGTTGGACACCAGATGATTCGATTACTTATATTGCTCTATATTAAATAAAATTCGGGAGTCAGATATCAGGGATAAAAACCTGATTGATCAGAGAAGTGGTAGAGAAATGACCAAAGACCTTCTCTCTCACTCTCCTTCCTTGATCCAAAAGGGCTGCAAATCTTTCTAAGCCCCTCCCTACTACTTCCTGTGTCTCTCTATATGTCCTGGGTCCTCCAAAACCTCAATGGCTAATTCTGGTCAGCTAGTGGCTTACTCGGCCCTCTGACTCAAGGAGAACTTTACTGGCAGTCTCTGGAGTGTCAGAGTGTGATCAAAATAACCCCAAACAGTCCCTGAAGCCCATGTATTTGCACATTTGACTCCCAGGATGGCACTATTGAGAAGTGATGGGATGTTGTCTGGAAATGCAAATATTAAATACACATGTATTCATTGACATTTGCTGTGAACTCGCACTGTGATAAGACTATTATTGCTACAGAACGGTTTGGGGCACAGAGACCAGCCTGATATTCCCACTCTGTGTCCTTGTGTACATGGCACTTAGCGTCCCTGACCTTGGCTTCCTTACCCATGGGGAGGAAGCTATCATCAATGGGCTGCCTTTGAAGAGCTGAGAACACACAGGAAAATTCGGGGTGGCACCAACCGTACCACCGCAGTAGCCGAGCAGTAAGTTATTAGCACCTGTGAGAGCTGCTCCTACCCAGGAGGACAGTGATTAGAGGAGCTTGTGCTCAGGGGTTGGGGGGGAGGATTGGGTATAGACATGTGACTCACTGTGGGTTTCTGAGGAAGAGTGGATGTTTTGATAGATAAGATATATAGTTGGGATTATTCTTTTTTTAATCTTTTAGACAGGTTGTCTCATTACATAGACCAAGAAAATCTCAAACCCACAGAGCCCACAGAAATCTCCCTGCCTCTGCCTCTCTCTCTAGTGCTTGGCTTAAAGGCGTGTTCCACTCGTATGTCAGTAATCTTAAGTGGATTTCTAGATGATAAAAGAGTAATGCCAAGGAATCCTTATGTAGGTGTGATACAAGAGGCAGATTTGCTGGTTAGTTTTTATTTTCAACTCAATGTAGTCTAAACTCACCTAAGAAGAGAGAGTCTCCTTGAGGGTTGTCTACATTGGTCTGGCCTGTAAGCAAGTCTGTGGGGGATTGTCTCAGATTAATTGATGTGGGAAGACCCGGCCCACTGTTGGTGGCACTAGGCAGGAGGTCCTGAACTGTTTTAATAGTGGAGAAACTGAGCTAAACACAAGCAGGCAAGTGAGCTAGCTACCATGCATACATCCATTCCTCTATGCTCTTGACTATGGGCGTGAGGCGGGAGCTCCTTTGAAGTCCCTGCCTTGATTTTCCCACAATAATGGACTATAGAATTATGAGCTGAAATAAAAATTCCTTCTCCCCCAAGTCACCTAGGGTGTTTTATCACAGCAATAAAAGTGAAACTAGAACAGCAAACCTGAGTGAAAATGACCCCAGGAACAGACAGACAGACAGACAGACAGACAGACAGACAGACAGACACACACACACACACACACACACACACACACACACACCAACCACACACTCACTCCCAAATTATCTGGGCAACACACTAATTGGTGTTTGGGAGACCCGTTTGCTCAGTAGTATGTATCCATGACATCCTTCCTGGAACAGACGTGTGATCTGAGTGCAAAAGCCACGCTGCACAGGAGGAATGAGAAAGATGAGACAAACCTGTATGTGTGATAGTAGGCTACTGCTTGCTGTATTCATTGGCTGTTTCCTCTAGGCAGAGTTAAGTGCTTGGTAAACGAAAACAAAGCAGTGTAAATAAAACGAAGCTGTGCCTCACCTCACCTGCTTTACAGGAGTGAGTGTGCCAGAGAGGATGACCAAATTAAAGGAAATCTGGGGTTGACAATATTCTCAGGGTTGAAATGGAGTCTTTTGGCACTGTGTGAAGAGTGACTCTGGCTGAGTAGGGTTTCTACTGCACAGTTGTCTCTTTGGCTGTTTGGACAGGAACATTGGTATTTAACAATGGGGTGATATGTCCCAGTGTTCCTCAAAGAGCAGTCAGGCTGAGACTCGGGTCAAGTGTTTCTGACTGAGTCTACTTTCATAATTAAGCCCTCACCTTGTCTGAGAGCAGGAGGTAAGAGACAGACAGGAGGAGAACCAGGGAAAGAATATGCTAGAGTAGCGGCAGGAGGAGAATGGCATGGAAGGAGGGCAAGCAAGGGTCTCCAGCTTCCCAGAGAGTTGGGGATTCTCAGGTGCGAGGATGTGGACCGTGGCCATCAGTGACCTTCAAAGCATAAACTTCCAGCTGACAGGAGTCACTTAAACACGCCTCTTCTCCTTCCCTTTCTTGCAGGTTTTCATATGTATATCACTGAGATTTATGTTAAAAATAAATTCCAGCAGCTGTTGGTTGGTATAATTATCCCCATGACGTCAGTAGTACATCCAGTACCAAGTTCTTTTGTTGTCACTCACCAAATGCCACCAAGAATCGCACACTGTTCAGCGATGACAGCTGCTTTGTGGGCATTTAAGTGTAGAACTACGGTCTTCACAGACAGCTTCTTTGGTCCACAACCACAGCCTGAGAGTTGTCTGTGCGTTGTATGCAGCTGTCAGGTAACAAATACCATTGTCAGAGTCACCCAGAGAGGTGCACAGTCACGGTTTATCTTATAGAGGGTGGGGTGGATTTTATGTTCCTAAAAAAAGTGTTTTTCTCTCTTGAATTTGTTATTATAACTCAGGGGAAAACTGCTCTCCTGATTACCAAGGACCTGTGGCAACTGATAAGCAGCCCCAAAGCCAAAGTTGTGAAAGGTAGTTTTGGAAATGGCTGGAGTTTGGAAGCTGAGATGGAAGGGACGAAGGGCACATGAGGCAATGCCCTGTGACTTTCTCTTAACCTGCTGTCTCAGTCTATTCTCTAGTGCTGTACGAGACGACCCCAGCCTGTGGGACTTACGAAGAACGGGGGTTTGTTTTGATTCATGGTTCTGGAGGTCGGGATGTCTATGCACAGCACTGACACAGGCCTCGAGACGTTTCAACATGGCAGACAGTGGAAAGGCCAGCCGGCACATGCGAGGCAGGTCAGGCATGAAGCATGGTCTCGCTTTATGCTCACAGGAGCAAACCCACTCCTGACAGAAACACATTCCTACTGTTTATATTGTAAATGTCCCAGTGACTCGTGTGCTAAGCCTTGGCCATCAGCTATGATGGTACTGAAGACAGTAGATGCTTGAGGAGGTGGAGCCTAGTGGGAGGAAGTTAGATCACCAGGGCCATGTCTCTGAAGGGGACTTGGAGACCACAGCCCTGCCTCTCCTGTTTTTACTTCCTGGCTGTCCTGGGGCAAACACTACATGTTTAAACACTACATGTTCCCAGCTCGGTGTGCCATCCCACCCCAGTCCCCAAAACAGTGGAACCAAGTGATCCCAGACTGAGAGTCCAAACTGACCTTTGCTGTTAAGGATAAATTGATCCTCTTGTTGCAGTAGCAGGCGGCCCACCACCTCAGGCATTAATCCCTCTTATTACCCTCCTGGGGCTAGAGCTCCATCTCCCAGCAACCCTGATGGCTCCAAATCTCAGCCTGGATTTAGAGAAAATAATCACATTTAACCCTCAGCTCCTACCACCTCCCCTCTGTCCCTCCCCACTGCCTCACCTCCGCATGGCCACCCTGTCCAGCAGCTCTGCTTTTGCCCTTGGGAAGGGGAGCCCTTTATTACAGCAGGAGCAAGTCCATTTGGCTCCTCTTTGAAGACAAAAACCAAAGTAGTGGTGGGTTTGATGAGCGTATCAACACTGTGAGATTACACGTGGACAACTGTAGAAGCCACTTCTTTTCTCCTGATGGCTGGCGAAAGAGTTGGGTCTATCCACAGCCAGAGGCTGAACCCGGCGCTGAGGAAGGCTCTCCACACCTGACACGCAGCTTCCTCTCTAAAGTTGGCGTTTACTTTTCCGTCCTTAGAATGGTGACCTCGGCTGTCAGGCTCAGGATGTCCTTACGGTCACTGCTGTTGGTGAGTCAGAAGGCTATGTCTGGCTTGCTTTTCCTCCCAGCTTCCGGCATGCTCTGTTGCTGGACCACTGTGCTGCCATAGGAGAAGGGGGTTAAGTAATGCAGAAGGCAATGTTCAAGGCCAGAAATCTTAGCGACTTTGTTCATGCATCAGGAACCTCCCCGTGCCAGTTCCAGCACTGCAGAAGGGCACTGCTTTTCCAGTAGAACAAGGGACAGAAACAGAACAGCTGAATCTAAAGGACTGTGTGAGGAGGGGCAGCCTAGTTAGCCACCAGAGCAGCAAAGAGGGGACAGCCAGGGAACTGGGCTGACAAATGAGGGGACTCCAGACTTTGGCAGGTGGCAGAACAGCCATGCCAGCTGCTTTTTCTCAGGGCTTCCTGGTCCATTTGCTAGCCATGTCATGTTTACTCTTAGGACACGGCATGGGGCTCATTTCCAGAGAGTGACTTCAAGGTTTCTCGTTTGTACTTTCCTTGTCTTTGCGAACTCCCCAGCTGAGTGACCCTGGAACATTTGCAGCCATGGTGATGGCCCTGGCAGAGCAGTCCTCTGAACAGATGTCATCGTCCCCACATAAGCAAATCAACTCTGGCTTTGATATAACGTCTCATGTGCTGTGACGTAAGGTCGAGGGACTCCTTCAGTAATTCCTTAACCATTTACCCCCTTTAAGCCCTTAGTCATCTGGGAGGATCCGGCTGATGAGTCCTGAGCTTGTCATTCTCTGTTCTCTGTGAGCACTTGGTTATACGCTGCAGGGAGCCCCAGCTGTCAAAGCTTATGTAGAAAATGGGGTCTCTGCACCCCAGAAAGAAACGCAGAGGTGTATGGTTTAAGGATGCCTGACTCTGGGCCTCTGCATCCCTGAATGGATACACTGTCCAGCTGTCACTGTGGTGGCTTTGAGAACTGGGAAGGCTCAGAACTCTCTTCAGAATCATGACTTCTGCCAACTACTGAAATGAAAGTCAGGTGTAAAAAGAAAAGGGAAAGGCGAACACAGCAACAGACAGGGTCTCTGTGACCCGGCAAGGCCAAGTCTCTAACACCTGCTCACCTGTGAGGGACTTTGTGGTCCCAAAGAGGTAGCATCAAGAGGGTTTCATTTATTTTTGCCATGGGGGGCTTTGCATGTTGGCTGAATTGTCTTTTTAAAATGACATTGTAAACCAGGCACGGCGGCGTGTGCCTGTAATCCTAGCACTCAGAAAGCTGAGGCGGCAAGATAGACAGTTCTGGGCTAGGATGGGCAACAAAGCGAGACTATCTCAAAACAAAACAAAAATACCTTGAGAAGTTCATTCAATACCCCTCCTCTCTCTGTTTTCCTCCCTCCCTTCCCCATCCTGTTCCTGACTCTCCATTTATAGGTTACTGAAATGTTACAGTGACCAACAAAACAGACAACATGATTCCTTCACTCTACAGTATAGTTTTGAGTTGAGCCCTGTGGTCGCCCAGTTAGATGGTCATGAATGAAGCCCATTCCCTTTACAACTATTGGTCGCAGTTCACTGTATGGCTCTACTGTGTGTGTGTGTGTGTGTGTGTGTGTGTGTGTGTGTGTGTGTGTGTTTTACCCATTTCACCTGATAAACATTTAGATTTGTTTCTAGATTTCTCTGTTAGTTCCATACAGTCATCTACATCCCTCCATGGGTTCTTGAGGATGTTTGCATTATTAGTTGGAAGTTACCAACTTACTGATTTCTTGCTGAAGGAAATGCTGAATTGTAACAATAAGTCTTTCCACCAAGCCACCTGAGCCCTGCCACCACGTGGGTGCTTTCTGCCAGGCCACCCGAGTTCTGACTGTCTCCACGTCAAGGTCCCAAGTAACACACAGAGACTTCTATTAGGTACTAATGCTGCTTGGCCAATGATTAGGATTTCTTATATGCCAATTCAGCCTTAATTATCATAAATCTATATATTTTATAAGACTTATAGAGGACGCCTTTCACTGGCACCCTCTCTTGCTGGTGGATCACATGGCGACTCCAGAGCAGAGACCAGGAGGAAGAGAGAAGGGGTAGACTTCCTTCTTGCCCTTGCTTATATATGAGTCTCCCTGCTATGTCACTTCCTGCCTGGATCACCACTTCTTTACTACATTTCCCAGAATCCTCCTTGACTCCTAGTCCCATCTAACTTGCTGCCTCGTTGGCCAAACAGTACTTTATTAATCATCTAATAAGACAAACACATACACAGAAGCACTTCCCCATCACTGAATGACACTGCATGACCATGTGGCCCTCGGTAGCCAGTAGATTGTCCACTGCACTCCAGAAGTAGGTTCCCATGTATGTGAGTGGGTCTTCTGTTGAGGTTTTGTCCACCATTAGAGCAATACCCTGTCTCAGACAGTGGCTGCTTCTTTGCCCTAGGAGATGAACAAGAAGTTACACAGAGCTAAACCAAGTCGCAGTTAGCCCAACCACTCAGCTGATAGCCAAGGTCAGCGGAGCCCAGCAAGGGCAGCTACAGCCAAACTACTGGCCTTGGGTTACATGGGAAGGAGAAATGTCTGAGGTTGAAATCCATTAGAATTTGAGGATGGTCAGCCACCACAGCTAAAGCTGATTAACAGGTCCCCAAAGAGTAAAATGCAGTCGTAATTAAATCTAAACTGTAGCCTCGGCCTTAGGACACTGCCAATATGGCAATCTAGGTTGGGTGTGAGGCTATCCATTGAGTTGTGGCTTGGCTTAGGGGGGCACACCCTTAAAGAAAACTGACTCCCCATCCCCCAGCAGCCAGCAACTATCAATAGCTCCCCAGCTAAGGGCAGAGGTCCACTGCTGAGTCATCTCACCAGCCACCACACTGCACTTTGGCTTGCGGTTTGGTTTTGTGTGGGAAGATGGCTTCTAGGACCCGACATGCTAGGTGAGTGCTCTTTCACTGAGCCACATCTTAGCAAGACACCTGCTTTGAGACCAGACAGGCACCAGGAGACTTCCAGGATGACTGATGTCCTCTGAGGTCCTGCTGTAACTTCAGCCTCTTTGTGCCAGTGGGAATGATACTCACATAGAGTGAGATGTGTGTAAAGCCATCTGACAGCAGGCTTAGACCACCACACCCCCAGAGAGAGAGAGAGAGAGAGAGAGAGAGAGAGAGAGAGAGAGAGGGGGAGAGGGATGTGTGTAAAGCCATCTAACAACATACTTAGGCTGCCACACCCCCAGAGAGAGAGAAGAAAAGAAAGCATTTGGGAGAGCTGGGATAGTGGAAGGAAGGAGAGAAACATTTGGTTTCTGTAAATTGCCCTAAAACTTAGCAGTTTAAAACACCCAGCGTTTCATAGCTTTTGTAGCTTGTCGAGCTAGCAGCGGGGCTGCTGTCATCGATGTTCAGCAGGACCCAGGAGCCACTCCAAGCTCAAAGTGTGACTGTTACAGGCCTCAGAAGAGCCACTTCCAAGGCTACTTTGCTTCCTTTGTGTTTTATTGAAAACGGATTTTTTTCAAACAACATATTCCAATCATGATTTCCCTTCCCCCAACTCCTTCCAGATCCTCCCCACCCACAAAAAATCTACACTCTTTCTCTCTCTCATTAGAAAACAAATAGACATCTAAAAATAATAAAAAAAGATTAAAAACAAAACAACAAAAACAGAATAGGATAAAACAAACAAATTTAAAAAAGAGCCAAAGAAAAAGCATAAGAAACACATCCAGACACAGAGACAGGCACATTTGCACACACTGAAGTCCCATAAAAATACAAAATAGGAAACCATAATCTATAAACAAAAGGCCTGTAAGGTTGAAAAAATTCCCAGACAAAACATGAGACAAAAACCCCAAAACAAAAATTAAAAAAACAGCCCACCCAAAGCTCTCCAAAATTACCATTGAGTTCATTTTGTATTGGCCTGCTGGACATGGAGCCTACCCCTAAGACTGGTTTGTATACCCAGTGAGACTCCGTTGGAGACAACTAGTTTTTCCAAGCAGTTGTCAGTTAGAGGCAGCTTTTGGGTTAGGGATGGGGTCTTGTGTCCACTTTCCCTCTCTGTCTGGGACCTCATTTGTCTTAGGCCTGAGCAGGCCCTGTCAACGCTTCCTCAGTCCCTGTGAGTTCATGTATGCATCAGCCCTGCTGCATCTAGAGGGCCTTGTTTCCTTGAAGTCTGCCATCCCCGCTGGCACTTAGAATCTTTCCACTTCCTCTTCTGAAGGGTTCCCTGAGCTCTGAAGGGAAAGATTTGATAGAGACAATCCATTTAGGACTGAGGGTTCCAAATCTCTTAATGGCTGAATAATATTCCATTGTGCAAATTTATCACATGCTCATTATTCATTTCTCAGTAGACGAATGTCTAGGCTGTTTCCACGTCCTGTCTATTGTGAACAGAGAGCAGCCATGAACCTAGACGAGCAGGTGTTTCTATAGCAGGAGATAGCCTGTTGGGTATGTGCCCAGAGCAGTACAGCTGGGTCAGATGGTAACTCTAATTCTAGTTTTTTACACAGCAGCCACACTGATTTCCATAGTGGTGGAGTGTGGGGCTTGGGTCCTGTCCCCAGCGCTGACTGCATTATGTTTATGTATAGAAATTGCAACAAGTAAATTAAAATAATGCTTTAAAATGACATGCACGGCTGTCATTTGGAGGATTTGAGGCTTTAACATGACAACATTCAGCAAAATTTAAAGTACACATTGGGTAAGTGGGGGCCACTTCCACACTGTTTAGTTCATATTATGAATGATACCAATGAGCAAGATGGGTAATGCGCCTATAATCCCATCTGCCTGGGAGACAGAGCCAGGGGAACAGCTTGAGTCTGAGAGTTCGAGGCCAGCAACTCAGATAGACCCTCATCTGAACACAAACAAACAAACAAAATTATCTAAACAACCAGTGAACGATCTGTGTGCTGCCATATGTATACAGTAACATATTCACTAACACTGACATCGATAGTGAATCAAATCAGTTAGTGGTTATTTTTCCTTTTGTGGTGCTTTTTCTTTCACAACGAGTAGCAAACAGCCCCTTCCCCAGGCCAAATAACTGGAACTGAATAATTGGGAGTAAACTGGATAAATGGATGGTTGCCCCCTGCTGCCTTCTTGGCTGCTGGATTACATGCCTAAGTGTAACCCAGTGAAAGACAGACAATGACTGCAGTTCAGGCTGTGTTCATCATTGCAAGGATGCTTTGTGGTCTAAGATCCCCCACCTGTTACAGAGAGACTTCAACTTTCTGGGTGGGTCAGTTTGATTTCTAGTGTGGGCTAGAAAAACAGACCTAAACAGGGCCCACGGCAAGCATAGAGACTTGGGCAGATAGAACAAGAAGACAGGAATCCCGTCCATTGGCCATTTACAAAGGAACAAGCTGGGAGCATTTGTTCTAAGTCTATGAAAATATCCGTTACTTTGGCAAGTGGTTCATTTTGCCCCATAAAGGCAACTGTAAATGGGTTATGAATAAATAATGGCTCATAACTCACAAAAAGCAAGTGGATGAGAGCATTTTTAGGGAAGCCTGAGTTTAAGGAAACCCTTCACACTTCTAGGTATGTCATAGAGGTCCATGTCTTCAGTTCCTGGACCTTGCAAAAACTGACTTTTTAAAAAATCTGCTGCAAGCCTGGGAAGATTATAATGGAGCCATGTAGTCAAGGTTCCAGGCCATTTTTCTGAAGGAGGTTTTATGTTTCAAAATTCCTTAAAACTACTCATTAAGATAGGTATTCCACCAGGCACTTTGGAGGCAATCAGGAGGGTGGCAAGTTAGGGGGACCCCTATACTATGTGATGAGAGCCTGTCCTGTCTCAACAACAGCAACAAAAGTAAATGAATGAATTTCATTAAAAGCCTTGCTATAAATCCAGCATTTCTAGCTGTGCCCTTTTATAAAGAGTTTTTATTGATGATATGTGAATAATTAGATTGCTATAATATAAAAGCCCTCTGTAAAACTTGGCAGCTGCCTGGAGAAGGGAGACATCCAAGAGAGAAAGCTGTGCTGTGGAGGTGATACACAGTGGACAAGCAGCCACGTGGTGGGGGGAGTGCTTTGGAGAGTGTGAAGGTCCAAGTGTTAGGGGAAGCATAGTTAGAAAAGAGGTGCAATTCATACAACAAGGACATGTGTTCAACCATGTTCATCGCAGCATTGTTTGTAATAGCCAGAGCCTGGAAGCAGCCTAGATGCCCCTCAGCTGAAGAATGGATGGAGAAAATGTGGTACATTTACACAATGGAGTACTATTCAGCTGGGGGGAGGCAATGGAATCTTGAAATTCTCAGGCAAATGGATGGAACTAGAAAAAGCCATCCTGAGTGAGGTAACCCAGTCACAAAAAGACAAACATGGTATGTACTCACTCATATATGGATTTTAGACATAGAGCAGCCTATAATCCACACCACCAGAGAAGCCAGGAAACAAGGAGGGCCCTATGAGAGACATGCATGGTCCTCCAGAGAAGGGGAAAGGCACAATATCTCCTGAGCTAATTGGGAGCATGGAGGGGGGAGAGGGAGTTAGGAGAAAGAGAAGGGGAGAAGCGGAGGGGTGAGGAGGACATGAGGGAGCAGGAAGGTTGAGTCAGGGGAAGAATAGAGGAGAGCAAGAAAAGAGACACCGTAATAGAGGGAGCCATTATAGGTTTAAAGAGAAATCTGGCACTAGGGAAATTTCCAGAGATCTACAAGGATGACACCAACTAACAATCTAAGTAATAATGAAGAAGCTACCTTAAATGCCCTTCTCCAATAATGAGATTGATGACTACCTTATATGCCATCCTAGAGCCTTCATCCAGTAGCTGATGGAAGCAGAAGCAGACACCCACAGGAAAACACTGAGCTGAACTCTGGAATCCAGTTGCAGAGAGGAGGAGTGATGAGCAAAAGGGTTAAGACCAGGCTGGAGAAACCCACAGAAACAGCTGACCTGAACAAGGGGGAGTCATGAACCCCAGACTAGTAGTCAGGAAACCAGCATAGGACTGACCCAGACCCCCTGAACAAGGATGTCAGTTTGGAGGTCTGGGCAATTTATGAGGCCTCTGGCAGTGGATCAGTATTTATCCCTAGGATAGGAATGGACTTTGGGGGCCCACTCCACATAGAGGGATACTCTCTCAGCCTAGACACACAGGGGAGGGTCTAGGCCCTGCTCCAAATGATACGACAGACTTTGAAGATTTCCCCCCCAGGGAAGGCCTCACCCTCCGTGGGGAGCAGAAAGGGAATGGGATAGGGAGTTGGTAGGGGGCAGGGGAGGAGGGGAGGGAGAGAGAACTGGGATTGGCATGTAAAACAAGCTTGTTTCTAATTTAAATTTTTGAAAAGAAAAAAAAAGAAAAGAGGTGCAAAGAAGAAAAGGAAAAGCCACACTTTCTGAGTAATTCAGAAAAGCAGAAAGTTTATTTTAGGCTCATTTACATACAGTACAATTGGGAAAAGGGTTCCTAGTGTAACATAATCCCGTGTGCACAGTAAAGCACGGTTACATGGAAACTCTTCTCAAAGCATATGTCACTTCTTCCATGAAGATGGATTCTAGAGACAGACTACAGGTGTTATCTTTACAGCCTAGGGGAGGATCTGATGTGGTCATACAGATAGCATAGAGGTCACCTAGATGGTCAACCATCTCTGTTTCCAGCCTGCTGTATCTCTCTGAAGAGACAACCTTGCATGTTTGGCATTCCTGGTTTCTCTAGCGCTTATGTGTGAGGACAAGGACATCTGTGCTCCCAACATAGCTGGGCAGGTGTCTGGTGATGAACTGAATACAGCAATTGTTGGACTGCCTGGACCATACCCTGTAAGCCACTGTAATAATCACACACACACACACACACACACACACACACACACACACACACACACACACACACCTTCCCTGCCATCTGCTGCCACATTGGTTTTATACTGCGGTACTGATGTCTGAATTCTCCTCGCAGATCCTGCTGTTGTTATTTGTTTTCTTTACTCTTTTGCCTCTTTTCTCTTCGGGGGCCCACCACCCAGCTCCCAAATAAATATACATAGAGGCTTTTTATTACTTATAAATGCCCGACCTTAGCTTATTTCTTGCCAGCTTTTCTTAACTTAAATTCTCCTGTCTTCCTCCTTTTGCTTCTGGCCTTTTACCTTTCTCTATTTCTGTAAATCTTACTTTCATTCTTCCTTTGTCGCTGTGTGGCCGTGTGGCCGTGTGGCCGTGTGGCCGTGTGGCCGTGTGGCCGTGTGGCCGTGTGGCCGTGTGGTCGTGTGGCTGTGTGGCCGTGTGCGTGGCCTCTGGAGTCCTCCTCTCCTTGTCCCTCCTTTCCCAGATTTCTCCTATTCCTCTCTGCCTGCCAGCCCCACCCATCCTTTCTCCTGCCTCACTATTGACCGTTCATCACTTTGTTACACCATCAGGTGATTCAGACAGGCGAAGAATCACAGCTTCACAGAAGTAAACAAATGCAGCATAAACAAAAGCAACACTTCTTTACATCATTAAACAAATGATCCAGAGCAGAAACAAAAGTAACACACCTTAAAATAATCTTCCATGACACCTTGCCATGATGTCTGCCTGCCTGCCTTTCTGTCTGTCCATTGCAATAACTCTCCTAGGAAACTTCTTGCCCAGCAACAACCCACCTCAGTGTTCCCCTTGAACCCCACAGTGGGACCTGTCAGTCAGCAGCTTGTGAACCGATCAGACCCTCCTAATTTCCCACACAGTCCAGTGGCTCGCTCTTCATTGTCACCACCACCCTGTCGTGTCAGAGTCTTCCTTGTGAATACCTTTGATTCTGAGAACACTGGAATGATGACTTACCTGAGGACGTTCTTACAAAAACATCAGAGCAAAGCAGGAGCTGTTGCCGGATGCAAAGATTTTAAATGATCACGATTAAACATCTGGTGAGTTCATTGTCATCAGCAATTAATCAGGAAATTTGGCCATTTCTGTGTCACACAGAATGTTAACAGAATTGCACAGGCTGAGACAGAGACTCTGTCAAATGTCTAGGAGCTTGAGTCACATGATCTGTAGGGCACAGCTTGGTGGCATACAAATGCAAGCAATGGTTACGGGCGTTTCCTGCTTGGCAATGCATCCCACAAGTAACTTTAGTGTGCCAACACCAGTTAGCTTAATGTTCCTCTTTGTCAGGTCTCTTCATTGTTTCAGGGGACCTCTGTGATATCCTGAAGTTAGTTTTAAGTCCAAAAGACACAATTCAGACTCTGATTCGGGAAAGTTTATTTTAAAACATCAAAAGGCATAACACTCAGGAGAGGACATTAGTCTTTATAAAACAAGGCAAATAAAAAAAGTTCATACCATTGTAAAAAAAAAAAAAAACACTTTAACAGTAAGGCTTAGTTTTCTGAAGTAACCAAATGACCTATAAAAGACATTAAAAAGCACAGGAAATTATCTCACTAAAACACAAAATCAAAACAAAATGCCTTTGTTTTCTTTTTCCTTTTTCTCTGTCTCTGAGCAAGTGTCTTGAAGGGTAATGAAATCCTTGTATAGCCTACCGTCAGTGCTGCAAGGGAAATTTGAGGATACTATTTTGCTTTCATTTCTTGAAACAAACATGTACTTGCAATGTAGCCCAGGCTGCCTTGATCTATCTGTCTTTTCCTCAAAGTGCTGGGATCAAAGGTGTGTGTACCACTATGTCTGTCTGTCTCAATATTTCTTCCTATTGTTGCGGGAGCCCTGGGACATGGAGTTTTTATAAGAAATACCATGCTGGATATGGAAATGGCATGATCCAAGAGAAAGACCATCTCCCAGTTAGGGAAACAGAGACACGGGTAAGCTCACATATGCATACTTCCTGTCTGTTCCATCTTCTCTATATGTTGTTAACACTGCTAGGTAAGGCTGAGACAGGCTGAGGATGTCTCTTTCTCTAGTTTTGATCAAATTTGTAAATAAATTCATTTTTAAAATCTATATAGTATGTCTCTTTTGCTTAATGTAGGCAAGCATTTGGACCCAGAGGTAGGCCCTGTGACCTGGGGTTTGGTAACAATGCATGCTTTCTGTTTTGCTTCCCCTCTTTAAAGGAATCGGTATGAGCAGCCAGATTTAATTCAAGTAATTAAATGTATGTGCTTCTTGGGAATCATTTCAGATTTTGCAAGTGTTATGCAGTTTTGAAAAACCATGGAGATAAAGTTTCCAGCTGTCTCTGGATTTATAGTCTTCACGGCTAGAGCTTTGCTGCTGGCATTTTTACTGAGTTGGCACTCTCTCTAGAGAACAGCATTTTATCTTCTAAAAACAAAGATGATCATAACCATTACCACTGTGGCTTCCTAGGCATAGTCGGCATGAACACAGATTCTGGGCTCATGGATCTGGGCTCCAGGACTCCTGCTGCTTCATCTAAGCTGAGCTTCACCTCCAGGGATTCCTCCTCTGAGGAGCTCTGTGCTTGGCCAGAGCCCTGGCAGGGGATCTCCCCCTGGAGACCCATACGAGGTCATTTTCTCTGTTTTTCACCCAGAGGGTCCCAATTCTACAGCTGTCTGTCTTTGAACCCTGCTGTAGGTTAGAATCACCCAGAAAGTTCTGAAAAGTTCTAATGCCTCAGCTGTACCTGAGAGAGGAACTCCAGGGGCGGGACCAGGTGTTGGTGCTTTCCAAAGCTGATCTTAGAGGGAGAAGCAAATTGTAAATCTCAGCAACTGCTCAGAGGAAGGAAATGGAGGAGAGAAGGGAAAAGCCATCCATTTAAGCCAGCTTGTTGGGCAGCAGACACACAAGGGACAAGCATCTACATGGCAGGGGGATAGGGAGACAGATGGAGGAGGGGAACCCAGGTTATCAGAGAAAGGATACTTAGTTCTGGCTAAAATCAGAAAAAAAGAGACAGAAAGAAGAAAGCAAAAAGAAAAAGTTGTGCCTTTGTCATTCAGACCCCAGAAAGATGGGCAGAGCCAGCAAAACCTCAGAGCATCTCACACGGATTGTTCTGGGCAGTGAGAATTCTGGAAAGGGCAGGTGTAGCATTTCATTAAAGGAACAATTATTCAACCTATATCTTTAGTGTGGCTTAAGGTGAGCCTGCCTTCCTGGGATGGTCTCTGGGCCAGATGTATACCAGCCGATCTGTAACATTAGGACTCCACCCAGGCCAGAGATTTGATTCTCTTGACTGCTAGGAGTTTTCTTACTGGGCCTTTATGGCCACTCTAACAGCAGGGCTGGTGGGGCATGTGTAGCCAGGGAGTGGGGTTGTTACTGACCCCACAAATCGGACGTGTGCCCTATTTGCAGCATCCATCAGTCATGGGATACCAGTGCTTTTAAGTTGAGGAAGTTAAATCAAGAAGGTGCCAACCCAGAAGATGCGGGGGTGGGGGGTGGGGGGGGGTGTTGCCTTAAACCTGCCTCACCCAGCAAGCATGATTATGAGCTTTATAAAAGAAAGGATGCAGAAGGGTCTGTGTGAAACTGCTTTTTTCCCAAAGTTTAATAAAAATCACAGTTTTCAGAACTGTCAGGGCTGGTGGACATCTGGCAGGCCACTGAGCAAATTATGCTTTGCCAACCACAGCTCATGGAAGTCCATCAGCTCAGTAACTGCTAGTTACAGAAACGGCAACAGGGACTCTACTCAGCATGAGCAGAGGAAGGAAAGCATGTCCTCTGCAGCCATTGCTGTGTCTGGGTATCTGAGGATGGCAATGTTCTGAGAAGCCCTGTGCCCCGCCCCTTTTGGCTCTCTGACTATTGGGACAATGGCCCCCAACAATCTCATGCTGGGAGAAGGAACAGCCTGAATCCTGGTGACAGCCAGAGGAAGATGTGGTCTTCCAGGAGTGTTACAACTTGCCAGACACCTTTGCAGGAGAGATTGGAGTGAGACATGATGGATGGGACCACACCCCAGCCAGACACTCTGATTCTCAAAACCATCTTGGTTTTGTTGTTATTAATGTTTTTATTACTATGAAATAGTGGGTTTCAACTTGACATTTTCACACACACACACACACACACACACACACACACACAGAGAGAGAGAGAGAGAGAGAGAGAGAGAGAGAGAGAGCACTAAATCTAAACCCTGAATATGAGAGAAATACTTGGGGTTCCCTTTTTCCATTTTCTTTCCATTTTCTCCTGCCTCTCTCTTCTCTTACCCCCCACTACCATCTTTGTGGCTTTCATGTTATGCCTATATTTAAATCTAGCGTCCACAGATGAAGGAATGTATGTTATCTTTATATTTCTGAGTTTGGCTTTTTTCAGTTAACATGATCATCTCCTGTTCCATCTGTTTTCCTAAAAACGATACAATTTCATTCCTTTTAAAAAATAGAATGTCCTCTATTAGTGATGCATTGCAGATTGCAGACCCCCCTGGCCTGCTTCTGTAGAGGCTTACAGAGTCTTAAAGGGTTTCCAGATGAACTGCGGCATTCCTGGTGGTACCCCTATGTGCCGTTGTGGGCTTTTCTTTCTGTTTTGCTCCAATCTCAATATTCAATATTTTCTAGCAAGCCAGTACCATACCATGTGACCCAACAAGAGTCCAAGAACATGCCAAGCTTTTGAACATCTAGAACCCTGATTTACATTTCTAACATAATTAATGTATGTGTGTGGGTGTTTTGTCTGCTTGTCTGTGTACCATGCATGCCTGGTGCCCATGGAGGACAAAAGAGGAGACTGGATCCCCATAACCGGAGTTACAAATGGTTGATAGCTGAAATGTGGGTGCTGGGAATTGAGCCTGGGTCCTCTGGAAGAGAACCTAGTGCCCTAAATCACCGAGCCATCTCTCCTATTCCCTCTGCCTTGTTAAAAACTATTAGATCGAATCCCTATAGCTAGACACCAGGGTCTATCCCCTTATTTGGCCACTTCCTCCTCCTGACTACCAAGGTCCAGCTATCAAAGTATTGAAGTCCAGCAATCAAAAGCCCTCTTTGGTTCACCTAACTAACCTGCCCAATTAAAATGAAACACCTCATCCTAACATGGGGTTTCCCCTTTCACCCTTATAAACCATTAGTTTCCTATGGCCACATCTGTCTCCTCTCTACCCAGAGGCAGGCAGTCCTTTGACACATCTGGAACAAATGCCCCTTCCCGCTCTGTCCCTGTTCCCTTCCCCTTCTCCCCATCCTCTATCTCTTTCTTTGCCTCTTATTCACTGTGCTTTGTCCCTCTGGGGCAAATAAATCTCCTTTTGCTCAGGACCTGGTCTTGGGGTGTTCTGAGCTGATACCAATCCTATCAAGAATACATGTTTTTTGGGGGGACGGGATCCTCAAATTATGATTCAAGTTTACAAAATCTTATCAATTTCATGAGACAGCGAGAAGAGCTTTTTTTAATTTTTTTTTGAGCCAGTATTTCCTGTAGTGACGGACACCTCAAACTTGCTGTGTAGTTAAGGGTACCCTTGAAACTCCTGATCCTCCTGCCTCACCTCCCAAATGCTGGGATTGTCGTGTGTGTCCCTGTGATCAAGAAATTGTGTTTGCCTCACCTGTTTGCTGGACACACAGCTTCAGAGAGTGCCTTCAGTTGGTTCAGTGTGTGCTGTTTGATGTGTAGAAAGTACCTCAGGAGAGCCCCCTTAGCCCAGCAGAGGAGCTGCAGGACCTTCCTGTTTCTTGCCCCGATATCAAGTTAGGACAACCTTGGCCTTGTAATTCTGTGCAGCCCCAGGACCACTATTTGCCTTGGATCCGTTAATCATCCTGTCTTTTCCCTTCTCCCGCCTCAAGGTTACATTTACATCCAAGGGCAGGGCAGCATTTTATAGTCCAAGTGGCTTCTGCCATTCCTGTTAAAACCACAAACTGTAAAGGAGAAGGACAAGTCCAAGGGCTCTCAGTGGCACCAGATAGCGGCTTTCTGGTGTGGCCATGCAGTCATCTCCACTCCGTGGCTGTACGGGCCTAGCTGATGATAGCTCTGTTGGTGAAATTCTTGTTATGCAAGCATTAGGGCTGGAGCTGAACCCCCTCACACCCAGAACCTACATACTAAGAGTTGGGCATGATGGCATACACTTGTTAGCCCTGATGCAGGGGGGAGGCAGGTGGATCCCTGGGGTAGCCCAGTTGGTGAGCTTCAGACCCAGTAAGAGACCATGTCTCTACAAACCAGCAGACGGTGCTTGAGGCACCCAAGGTTATATATACCCTGGCCTCCACATCTGCATTCACACAAACACACAGAGACCTTAATTTCATAATCTCCTCGCATCACCAGCCTGCAGATTTCCTGTTGGTACAAACCTTTGTGTCATTACCAGACTGAAATGTGATCAGAATCACCTGAAGGGTTCTCTCTCCCCGTCCTCTTCCTGGTCCCCATCCCTCCCCTTATGCCCCCCCTCTCTCTTCCCCCTCCTTCTTCCTTTCCCCCTCTCTCCCTTCTAGCAAGAATCATTCTGCAAACCTACTTTGCTACCAAGAATACAAATTCTATAAAATTTGTGTGTTTGTGATCCAAGTGACCAGGCCTGGGGCTTTTTTCTAGGCAGGCACTCCACAACATGGGCAAAGCTTGCATTTTAGAAAATTCCCGAGGCGCTTTCTTTTCTTTCCTTTGCTGACCCCTCTCCTCTCCTTCCCTCTTCTTTCATTCTTTCCCTCCCTCCCTCCCTCCTCCTTCCTCCCTCCCCCCTCCCCTCCCTCCCTCCCTCCCTTCCCTCCCTCCCTCCTTTCTCTCTCCCTTCCTTCTTTCCTTTTCTTTCTTTCTTCAACAGGGTATTCTATATAACTCAAGCTGATCCCAAATTGCTATGAAGTCCAGGTTGATCTAAAAAATCTGTCCATTCCTCTGCCTCAGCCTTGAGTGCTGGGATTACAGACATGTACCCCCACTCCTAGTTTTCCCAGATGCTTTTTATGGGGACCAGGACTATAAAGCAATAACCTACTCAGTACCCTACTCTACAGAGATCTGCAAACTATGCAGGATCTTCATCAATGGAAGGGGTTCATAAATTCCACAGTGTGTTACTAGACAAATCCCAGAAAATACTTTATTTGTATAACATCTGTCTGTGTATGCATGTGTGCAAGCACAAATCTGTGTGGTGTGTGTGTGTGTGTGTCTGTGTGTGTGTGTGTGTGTGTGTGTGTGTGTGTGTGTGCGCGTGTGCGTGCGTGTGCGCACGAGCGAACACCTGGGTAGGCCAGAGGTCATCCTCAGTGTCACTTCTTAAGAACCACCTTTTTTTGAGATAGACTCTCTTGGGGACCTGGGGCTCACAGATCAGGCTAGGTTGACGGGATAGAATGCACTGTGGTTTCTCCCATTTTTTTCTCCCTAGCGCCCACCACCACCGTGCCTGCCTCTGCATATGGGGGCTGGGATCAAACTCCAGGCATGCTGATGTGGGTGGGGCCTTCCTCACTGAGCCATCTCCCCAGCCCCCCAACACTAGTGTTTTATTTTGGCTTAAACCTGATATTTCACAGCTGGCTAAGAGAAATGGTTAGGTTTCTGCTAGATGGACATCGACTTTTATAGCTTGATTTACACTTAGGGACTTTTAAACTTCCCAAATCAACATGTTTGGGCTCCTGATTATTACACATTTCTACTGATTACAGTCATCTTAAGTGCTCAGGGACTATTGGCTTGGGCATCTGGGTTAATTGCTGGGATTGTCTTCTGTCGTTTTGAATCGGTTTCTTCCCTGTGAAAACATGCTGTTATGAATCACCATTTCCCATTACAGTTTAGAACAGCAAATTACAGAGGAAGTGTTTCCATTGTGATGGAGAATTCGGAGAAATCACCAAAATGTACCATCTATACTAAAAATGGCCTGGCATCCGTTGTCTTTTTTATATATTCCTATGAAGACAAATAGCAATAATAAGTGAATTTTGTGTCTGCTCACCTCTGCTCTTCCAGTCTGTGTGGAGCCCATTGTCTCTCAGGTAAATATCTGGGTATATTTAGATTGTCAGGCTATATTTTATTTTAGATTAATTGTGGCTGATAAGTATTTCCTCAGTGCCTACAATTGCTAGGTGCTGGAAGAAGCATAAAGAAAATAGACATGATTTTTGTCTTTAAATAGTGAGAGCCAGATAGGGATATAAAGACGGAAGTGAGGGCCCGTTTTCTAGAGGCTCCCATATATGTTCCAATTTTGGTCACCCTTTAAGATGAGAAACCACTTTGGGTAGCTATAGAAGTGGAGGCCCAGAGGTTGGCTTCTGAAGTCACATGACAGCGAATAAAGAAAGGCTCCGTGTCTGAAACAGGACCTTGTCACTACTAGCCTGGCTCTCTTAGCAGAACTGTAGACAAAGCACCACAGTTGCCACAATGCAAAGAAAGTGCAATGGGATTTGAAGGAAGTCACATGCTCAGTTCTAAACCCTGCTCCTAAGTGATACATGGGGCTCATTTCCTTGAAATAGACTCCCAAGAGTGCTTCATCCCGGCACGTTGCTCTCTGGGAGCAGAAACAGGGTTGCCTTCTCTTTTTTGACCTGCCTTCTATCCAGTTCCTTCTCATTTTCACTGTTTCCTCTCCCGGGCTGTTTTCTGGGACCGCCACACCACACACTCATTATGTTCTGTGGTATAATTTCATCTTTAGTGCCTCCTACACAGATTAAAGTTCTACAGTATTATACTTGATTTCTTCCAATTTTTTATTTTGCCAGCTCAAGATTCTGCTTACCTTTTAGTCTATTTGTTGGAGGAGGTGTTGCTGGAGATGGGTTTTGAGGTTTCAAAAGCCCATGCCCAGACTAGTCTCTCTCTCTCTCTCTCTCTCTCTCTCTCTCTCTCTCTCTCTCTCTCTCTCTCTCTCTCCCTCTTGTCTCCCTCCCTCCCTCCCCTCCCCTTTCTCCTCATCCCCCCACCCCAATATCCCCCAGTAGGAACCCTGCAAGTTTGTTTAGACAGATGTTGGTCACTCCCAAATAAAAGTGCCACCATTAGACCTCTGGGGATGTCTTGGCTGGTCATCATTGTGACTCATAGGCTTTACATCTGGGCAGGACTATTGGCTGTTTTTCTCCCTTGGCGGCTCCCACAGCACCTGTGTGTATTATGCCAGCTTGGCCTCCAGGCAGAAGGCTTTTGTGTCACTTCCAGCTCAATGTCTCCAAGCCCTGTGTCAACTGTGTGGTGTCTCCAGCAGTGGGGTCTCACCTTCAAGTTCTGGGAGGTGACCAAGGACACTGGCAATAGTCTATATTGTCTGGGGGTCACTTAGACACCCCTGGCCAACACCAAAGGAGGTGTCCCAGGCCTGGCCCTGGAGTTTGTGTTAGTCTATGGCTCCTGTGGGGGAGCAAGACCACCAGTGCAGCACACTCTCCCTCTTCCCTCCTCAGTTAAAGCCCCAGCTTTCCCATTCCCGATTCATAGGACCAGCGCCTTAGACCCCTCAACAGAGTGTCTGCGCCCTTGTCCTCCCCCACTCTCTTGCCACTCTTTCCGGCTTTTGTGGTTGCTTCAGGTTGCATGCTCACATCTAAAACTCCAGAACTAGGATCCACCTGTAAGAGAAAAATGCGTGGCAGCTGGCTTTCTGGGGCTGGGTTAGCTCACTCAGTATATAGTTTCTAGTCCCTCCATTCGCCTGCAGGGTCCATTTTTCTTTACAACTGAATAGAATTTCATTGTATTGTTTTTTGCTGCCCAAGTTCAACCGGGCAGCACAGGAACCGCTTCTCATCCAGATCCCCGGGCCTCTTCTCTCCTGACCCTGCCCATGGCACATCTAAGATGTAACATGGCTGTGCGTCCTAATCTATCTGAGCTGCTGCAGGCAGAGACTGTCCCTGCTGTGACATCGTGGAGGACAGGAAAAGAGATCTTCAGGTGCCCAAAGCAGAACATGATTATGGCCCAGAATGCAATTAATTGCATGGCTTTCACAGCAAGCCCCTTCCTGACTCTGAGGCATCGTGTTTCCTCTTCCATTTCAGAAGGTGGGATGCTGTGGTGCTCAGGGATATGTATTTCAGCCAAAAATCCACTTTCCATGGCAAGTAGAACAGAGCAGCAGACTCTGCTTTCCACACTTGCAGCCAGTGTTTGTGTTTGTTTTATGTACATTTTTATATCATACTATTATATTATATGTTATATATATGTAATATATAATACATGAAATCATCTTAAATGTTATACTGAAAATTGAGAACTTTTTTAGAAAAGAGCAAAGGCAGAAGGACCCAGGATCACGTAGAGTGAAGACATTGAGGACCTCCTGACAAGGCACCATAAAAACCAAGCAGATCCACAATTTGAGTGAGTAGAGTACTTAGAAAGTGGTTGGGGAAAAAAGTGACTTCTTCTAAGCCAGAGTGTACCTGACTTATGCTGGGGTTATGTTAAAGGCTTCAAGCATATTATCCCATATGGTTTGGTTTGTCTGAGGATGCTGGCAAACTGTGTGGAGAAAACTGACCAGGGTCACTCAGGGACAATCATGGCTCAAGATGACTGCAACAGATAAAACTAAATCCACACACCATAATCAAACCATAACAATTAGAGGGCCCTAAATGTATTTGTATTCTCATGAGAGAGAGACAGAGAAATTTAACAGGCAGAAGGGTGGGGTGTGATGTGACCACAGAGAAAGAGACTGGAGTGATGTAGCCACAAGCCAAGGAATGTCAGCAGGTACCAGAAGCTGCAAGAGACAAAGGAGGACTACAACCCTTCAGGTACTTTGACTTCAGTTCAGGGGAATTCGGCTTCCTAAGCATGGCAATTACCATTATGTCCGTGAGAATCTAGTGAACCTCTATCCAGTGTCTCCTTCAAACTCCAAGCAACACTGTGCCAACGATAATGCTCCTTGTTTTTTTTTACAATGTTACTTTCAAAAGTGCTATCAGATTTCTTCCATATCAAACTGCCTTTAAAAATTTGAGTTTCATAAACTACTTATTCAAAATATTCTGTAGACTGGGGAGTCTGTCAAAAGAAAGGGAGTGGGAAGAAAGGAAACAAATGCCAGGAGCTCACTTTTGGTGAGAATTAAAGTTTCCAGTAGTTTTCTAGAAATAATTGAACTTTCTCTCTGGGTAATACTTTTCAGTTGAGCGATATTGCTGACTCCAAGGGGCTATACCAAGGGTGATGGAAAAGAGTTCTCACCAGCCTGAAGCATAGGCTGGAAAAGAAGCTGGCTTCCCGAGCACAGCACTGTGTTAATTTGAGATGCCAGACTTCAGGGCAAGACGCTCCTACACACTCAGACCCATTGCTCATGAGTACTGTCAGTGAACTCATTCCAAATTTGCATTTGAGCAATTAAGATTTAAAAACATATTCCAAGTTCAGCCATCACTCACATTTTTGAAATTCAAAATAGAATTAACCGTGAATAGATTAGTCAATTAGAAGTGTCTGGATACCTGTCAGGGTTTTGGCCATGTGTGTATTGAGATAACCTAAAATACCTACATTTTAGTTCGTTATACCGTTTTAAACTGGCAAGGAGTCAGCAGCTAATGTACAAAGGAGCAGGACAACACTTTTAACCTTTAAGCTCATGTTTGGAAGATTATTTTCTTTGGAGAAATAATTCCCTTATATATTTATGCCTGCCTGCCTGCCTGCCTGCCTCCATCCATCCATCCATCCATCCATCCATCCATCCATCCCTCCGTCCCTGCCTGCCTCCCTGCCTCCCTCTCTCCTTCCTTCCTTCCTTCCTTTTTCCTTCCTTCCTTTCTTTCTTTCTTTCTTTCTTTCTTTCTTTCTTTCTTTCTTTCTTTCTTTCTTTCTGTGTTGTTCACACTATGAGTCCCACCCCGTTGAGCTCTATAGCCCCAGCCCTGGAGAAATAAGTCTCAGTGGTGATTAACTTTACTTTATGATACTGTAATTATTGTTGGTAGGAATTATACCTGCAACAATGTAACATTCTATCAGGCTGGAAACAGAAGGAGGAACTACTTGATTTTTCAGATTTTGCTCAGCTATAGAAACAGAGTGAAAAGTATTGGAACAGATGGCTAAAGTTGCAAGGAGTGTAATCTGGGGATTTTTCTCCTGAGAATTTGAGAGCACTTCTATTTAGTGGGTTGATTAGAATGCTGACTGGGAGAGAGGCATCATCTTAAAAGAGCTCTCTCTCTCTCTCTCTCTCTCTCTCTCTCTCTCTCTCTCACACACACACACACAGAGAGAGAGAGAGAGAGAGAGAGAGAGAGAGAGAGTACCATTTAGCTTCAAAGAAAAATAAAATCAGGAATCAAGACTAAACATGATGGAACACGCCTATAATATCAGCGCTTAGCAACTAAAACAGGAGGGCCATGAGTTCAAGACTAGCCTGGGCTGCACATTAAGTTCTGGACAAAATACAGACTGAAACTCTGCCTTTAAAACCCAGGCAAACAACAACTCCCCCAAACACAAGCAGACAGACAAAAGAAATCATAACATTTGCAGGGACGTGAAAGAAAGCAAACAAGCAAGCATGCCAGGCAGAATAAGCCAGACTCAGAAAGACAATTGTCACACATCTTTCCCTTATATGGGATAAAATGGTGGCTTGAAAGTAGAATTATTAGAGGAGAGGAAAGTGGTGGGAGGAGGTGGGAGTTTGGCTGGTGACGTTCCCTTTGCATCTACCCTGCCCCTCCTTCTGTTTGCTTCCCTCAGTCCTAGGATGATTGTTTTATGTGAAATATGTCAATAGCACCATGTGCCTCCTTGCATTGCAGACTCACGACATGTGACTTAGTGTTTCTACTACTATGAATAGACACCATGACCATGACAATTCTTATAAAGGAAACATTTCATTAGTGCTGGCTTACAGTTCAGAGGTTTCGGTCATTATCATCATGGTGGGTGGCAGGCAGACATGGTGTTGGAGAAGGAGCTGAGAGTCCTACATCTTGATCCAAAGGCAACAGGAAGTGAGCTGTGTTTACACTAGCATAGCTTGAGCATAGGAGACCTTAAAGCCCACCCCCACAGTGACATACTTCCTCCAAAAAGGCCACACCAACTCCAACAAAGCCCTCCTAATAGTGCCACTCCCAGTGAGCTTATGGGGGCCTAATTACATTCAAACCACCACACTCCACTGCCTGCACCCCAATAGGCTGTGAGCCATATCAGAATGCAAAAATGCTTTCAGTCCAACTTCAAAAGTCCCCATAGTCCACAGCAGCCTCAAATTCACGTGAAAGTCTAAAGTTTAAAATCTCTTTTGAGACCCATGCAGTCTCTCAACTGTAATCCCTATAAAATCAACAGCAAGAAGCAAGTCATATACTTCCAACATAACATGGCACAGGGTTTACCACTCCAAAATGGAGGAAGGGGGGTAGTGAAAAAATACGGGACCAAAGCAAGATGGAAAACCAGCTGTGCATCTCCATGTCTGATGTCAAAATGCTCTTTATATTTCCAACTCCTTTCAGCCTTGTTGACTGGTTCTACTCCCTGTTGGCAGCTCTCCTCGGCAGGTATCCCATGGCTCTGGCATCTCCAACGTCTTGGGCTTTCCAAGGCTATCCACAGCTTTACACAGTGTCCTCTCCAGGCCTCCATTCAGGAACACCTGTGACACATGCTTGGCTTCAGCGGCTGTCCTTAGTCATGGAGGTAACTTTTATACCCGTCTCTTTTATCCTTGACCCTAAAGCCAGAACCATGTGGCCAAAGCTGCCAAGTCCTGCTGCTTGCTGGGGCTGGAACATGGCCCCTTTATTCAATTACATCTTCACCAACTTTCTGGTTTTGATGTTTTCCTTCAGTGCCTAAGCTTGACTGTCCTGGAACTTGCTCTGTAGACCAGGCTGGCCTCAAACTCAGAGATCTGGCAAACTGTGCCTTCCAAGTACTAAGTTTAAAGGTATGCCCCCACCACACCCGACTCTAAGCTTTTCTTTAATTTCCTTTCACAAGATGAGAAACTTATCTGGGTGGGATCTTGCCTTGAGGTAACCACTTCCTTTATTCCATTTATCAATCCATTTATCTCCTTGAACATAGGACTTTGCTCCATTCCACTTCCTGGTGTTCCTTTTCTCCTCAAGTTGTACATTTTGTATTTTCTCTTTTCTAGCTTGCTCCTTTTCATTACAAAGAAAGGCCATCTAAGTCCAATTTACAAAGGCGGCCATCCACACCCAGGGAAGTGGCTTTCACCAGACACAAAATTTGCTAGTGCCTTGATCTAGAACTTCCAGGTCTCCAGAGCTGTGAGAAAGAAATGCCTATTGTTTAACCCTCCTGTTATGTGACATTCAGGTGACACAGAAGCCTAAGCAGTGGTGACACCATGGGAGAAGTTTACAAAGTGGAGAGTGGGGGGTTGGGAGTGGGGGCTTGGCTTGGCATGAGATGACTGAGGGGAACCCAGTGGCTCAAGCCATCCCTAAGACTATGGAGCTCAGCTAAGATACTCCCATCAATCATAGGCAAGTGATGCTATAGATATTTCATGTAACATAAGCATCCTAGGTCCGTGGGTGGAGCAAATAGAAGGGAGGCCGAGGTGGATGTAGAAGAAAAAGTCACAGTTGTAGGAAAACATTGCAGAAGCCTGGGAAATAAAGGAACCAATGATTTTCCAACTTTTTGAAACATTTACAAATAGTTTGAAAACTGGTTTATCCCTTAATATATCTTTTTAAATGTTATTTATTGTTATTTTAAATATTACTATATGTGTATGTTTCACCTGAGTGTGTATAAGCATACTGTGTATGCATAATTCCTGCAGAAGCCAGAAGAGGGCATCTGATCCCCTAGACCTGGAGTTACAGATGGTTGTGAGCCACCATGTGGGTGCTGGAAACTGAATCCAGGTATTTTGCAAGAGCAATCAGTGCTTTTAATCGCTGAGTCATCTTTTCTATCCCTAGAGTAGTTTTTGGCTAATGCCTACTGCTTTCGCACCCTAAAGCTAGTCCAAACACTGTGAGTTGGGGACTTCTGTTTTAAATGAGTTTAATAGAAATCTGAACACTGTATGATGTAACACTGCTACTATACTATTAATTTTAAAATTTGGGGAACAAGCCCTTCTTCAACAATGGGAAGCTTATTCCATTTCTTTTCTTTCAGCTCCAAACCATGTTCCTGAACATTTTGTTTTAACTTTTCACATTATCATGCTTTTATTGGTTGACCTACTATCTCTCTGCAACAATAGCTTATTTAATTACCCAAAATATTAGACTCTAATACAACTTGAGTTGTCATCACACTTATTAGAATATAGTGGGTCAGAAGGACACAAGTATAGTAGAGTTTTTATAAATGTTAGTAAATAAAACAATATTGATTTAGAAATCAGTTTTGCTATGTAAACAGTGTGTTTTGTCAAGTAGTTCCTGTCTCTATGGATAGATGTGATTTTTCTGAATTACTGATTGAATGAAGAACAATTCTCCTCTATTTTATTTTATAGATAACAGAGATGGAACCTATGTTTATAAAAATACAATAGGTAAAAATAAAAGTTCTGTTGGTTTATCATAAAATATGTTGACAATCTACCACCTGGTGATTCTGCCAGGTCTTCCTGCAGTGTTTTAACAGTGGAGGATAGGGAAAGGTTGACTTAAAGCTCTTCAGGTACTAATCTTTCCAGAGAATACAGAAACTCAATCCCACAGGTGTGACTTTGTAGATAGTTGGTTCTTGCCATTCATGTAAGTGAATAGTCTGCAAAGCCACAGTACATACTGAATTAGGATATACATGACTAGGTTCCCATAGGCTTTGGTCAACACATTTGAATAAACTGACCAATACATGCTTGTTTTATGCGTGTTTCTATTTAAATACATTTTATTTATATATTTGATTTATTTGAACTCACTACTAACAGTGCTATTACACGTGCTTGAGCAAAGATTATCCAACGCCGTATTTTCCCCCTAAGCCCATCATAGCATTCTCGCATTTAGGAACACTCTAGAGTACTTGAGTACTATGATTCTGGGCCATTTGAGAGTGCAATTGCCCT
Organism: Cricetulus griseus; assembly: GCF_003668045.3. Classification (NCBI taxonomy): domain Eukaryota; kingdom Metazoa; phylum Chordata; class Mammalia; order Rodentia; family Cricetidae; genus Cricetulus; species Cricetulus griseus. The sequence goes on along the minus strand of NC_048598.1, from coordinate 12,745,574 downwards.
GCTCTATGGCTGTAAATGTAAAGAAAAGAGCTCCAACTATGTTACAAGCAGGGAATTAGTCACAATATAAGAGCTTAAACAAGAAGCCAGAGCTCTATTTGTCTTGTTTGCCTTTAGCTGAGACCATGTGTGGCAAGCAACTGAAAATTTTCACCATTTTGTGTCCTGGTTAGTTTTTACTGACCTACTTGCCTAGGGATAGTGCCATCCACAGTGGACTGGGCCCTCCCAAATCAGCCATCAATCAAAACAGTCTCTCACAGGCACTGTCACAGGTCAGTCTGATGGAGGAAATTCTTCTTGAGCTTCTGTCTTCCCAGTTGACTTTTGGTTGTATCAGGTTGACAGTCACTAAGACAGAGTCTTTATAGATTTTAGCACTTGTACACAACTCCGGGATAGAGTTCAAAGTGAATGAGGGCTTGTTTTTCTCTTGTAAAGTGGATAAAGGGAGATTTAGTAAGGAGGGTTAGCAATAGTAACTCTTCATGCTGTTAGTCAAGGGTACCTAGGAACATCTAAATCCATGATAGGAATCTATTGTTTTGTTTTGTTTTTTCAAGACAGGGTTTCTCTGTGTAACTTTGGAGCCTGTCCTGGAACTTGCTCTGTCCAGGCTGGCCTTGAACTCACAGAGATCCACTTGCCTCTGCCTCCCGAGTGCTGGGATTAAAGGTGTGCACCACTGCCCAGCTACATATGATTGCCACACAACATTTTAAAAATAATATTCCCTTTGAAAGTGATGTCCCCTCACCACTAACTCCTAAACCCTCTTACCAAATAACTTCCCAAAGATTCAAACCTCACCATCCAATGTTATTGAGACATATTGGCATGATCATGTCCTCAGTCATATGAGTATTAAAAACTGAAAGCTGATTGTCCTCCCCTTATTAGTCATCCATCTCTTAGACCCCAACACATCTCTGTGTTGTTTCTCTGCCATGGTCCCTGTCAACAAATACGAAGAAAGGGAGTTTTGGGTGTCTACAGCCATGCCTGGCACATAGTAAAACCTTAATAAACAGCTGGGTGAGTGAAGTATAGGATAAAGTAAAACTTATAAGATACGTAAATGAGCATTATATATATGTAATCTTTTTCATCTTGGAATTCCTATACCTCTTGGGTCCACTTCATTGTGTGTGCACTGCCTTTTTATTAATCTCTTGAGGCTGTTTTGTTTTGTTTAAGATAGGGTCCCACTAATGTACCTCAGGCGGGGGTTCACATCTGTGATCTTCTCCTTAGCCTCATGGGATTTACAGGTATAGAGACCAAGCTTGGCAATAACATTTTTTGTTTGTTTTTTTTTTTTTAACAGTAAATCATGTTCACAGGCCGTGAAAATAAAAAAAAAAAAATGGAAGTCCCCTCTTTCAAACTCTCAGATTCTACTATTAACAGCCATAGTCGCTCCCACAACTGGGCCCTGCCACGCAAGTGCCACGCAGGGTTGCGGGAGGTCTAATCTGCAATGAGATTGATCCACTGGAGCCGGCTTGGGCACTTCCGGTACCCACCCAGTCCCACGTTTGCCCCAGCTCGGGCCCCTGGCAACCATTGCATGAGCTGCCTCCAGGCCTGCAGCTCCTTAGACCTTGGCCCCCTGAGGCACGAGGCACTTGACCGTTGGTGAGATGGGGCTGGAGCTGTAGGCTCTGATATTTGTCCCTGGCTGCTCCTGGGGTGTGTGGTGAGGAGGCAAGAGGAGAACAAGACGGAGGAAGAGGAGGAGGAGGAGGAGGAGGAGGAGGAGGAGGAGAGGAGGAGGAGGAGGAGGAGGAGGAGGCGGCCTTGACTGCCACAGCACACGAGGTAAACGAACATCTGACCTGGCCCCTGTTGTGCCAGGACCCCTGGGAATGTTCTCACAGGTGTCCCGTCCTTTTCAAAGAAGAAGGTTCCTAGTTACAACTGATCAACCAGGCGGTAGGGAACCATTCCCAGACTGAGATTTTAAAGTTTGGCTTTTTTTTCCCGGTCATAAGCAAGTGATGTTTGTGCTCTCTGTGTAGCCTTACCGCTGTTTGACATCGTCGTGCCCCCGCTTGTTTGTTCTAGTTTGCATCTCTGATACTGAGTTAGATCTGTCAAAAGTAACTTGGGAAAGGAAGGGAAGGGTTCATTTGGTTCACATATCATAGTCCCCGATGGCCAGACACCAAGGCTGCAGGAAGGCGCTGAAGCAGAGCCGTGGAGGAAGCCTGGCCTGCCCCTCAAGGCTTGTTCACATCTTCCTTTCTTTGCAGCCCAGGCCCACCTGCCTCTGACGGCTCTGCTCAGTGGTCACCAGCCTCCTGCATCCTGTTAAGGCTGTCCTGCATCAGTCAGCAGTCAAGAAAATGACCCACACATAGGTCCACAGGACAGTCCTATGGGAGAATTTCCTCATTTGAGATTTCCTCTCACCTGGAATGAGGTTCAGTTCTATAGTCCTAAGGCTCAGAGTTGCTCAAATACTCCATTTCTTCATTCCCAGTTTTCCCCCTTCAGATCTGTGTTGATGGGAATTATCTCATATATTATCTCATATATATATATATATATATATATATATATATATATATATATGTATTATGTATATATATTTTATAAGAAAGGCTTTTGTGTGATGTCTTTCCTGAGTTTTACTTGTTTGAAAAATGTTACAATATTGCTTAAATGAAAATTTGGCTCTGTATAAAACTCTTAAATTGTTGTTCCCTGAAGAAATGTTCTGACATTTAAATGTTACCATGGAGATGCATGAGGTTTCCTTAATAAGTTTCATAGTTGTGTGATCAAAAGCAGGGAAAAATATCATTTTACACTTTGATTAATACCAAGACTAAGCAACATATTTCTTTTGCTTATTAAATATTTAGTGAGTTTGATGAGAGCATAAATAGATGTCACTCCAAAGTCAAAGCAGTTGGAGTATCACACAGTTTTGCTGAAGGGGTTGGTGAATGCTAGACCACAGGCAGGCCCTGGCCTGCACCTGCATTTGTGTGACACTCTTAAAGGTGACAGTGAATATTTTGCAGCCCATTTAGTGACAAGTGTCACTAATTGTGAATCCTAGTTAAATGAAATGCTGTCCCCTTTACATTAGCAGGACTGTATTAAGAATATGTAAAACAAAAGAAGCTGGGGTTTGGTGGTCATGTCATTAATCCCCGGATGCAGGAGGCAGCGGCAGGTGTAACTACCTAGTGAGACTTTGTTTCAAAACAAAAACAAACAAACAAACAAACAAAAACTGTACTCAATGTTATAATTTGTTACATTTTTATCAATAAGAAATTTATAGAAACTTCTTTTTTTCTTATATGAATTCTTGAATAATATGCCTAGTTTCTTCTTTTTACCCACAAAGCTGAAAATAATGACTTTGGTTTGTTTCTGGAAAACTTACCAAGCCCTGCTCTGTCACACATGCAGAATGACTTTGTTTCAGGGAGGATTTTAATTAACCAAGCCCCTGTCGCTCAATTTTAAGGAATCTCTCAGGTTCGTATCTTCATTTTATCTCAAGATGTGGCCCTGACATGGAATCCTTCAGTCCTCGGCTGAAGAGGGTAGCCCGCCCTTCTGTGGCGAATCGTGATAATTGTTAGGTCTTGACTGAACTTTGTGCCCGCCCCCCATGTCTAGTGACTTCATGGACTGTCCTGTGCTCGCACTGTAAATGCCAACTTCATATTCTGTTGGCATCTCTAGCATTCCTGCCCAGCGAGGACTACTCCTGCCTTACCTGGTTCACCTCCAGCACAGCTTGTTAGCTAAGGCCTTTGCTATCTTACACTGGTTTCCAGGCCAAAATTCTCGAGTTACGTCCGTATGTCATCACTTTCTGTGTCAAGTTAGACTTTCCCATCACAAAGACAAACCCTGTTTCTCCCCTTCACCGTGTGTGTGTGTGTGTGTGTGTGTGTGTGTGTGTGTGTGTGTGTGTGTGTGTGTGTGTGTATTTGTGTGTGTGGTGTGTGTGTGTGTGTGTGTGTGTGTGTGTGTGTGTGTATGTGTGTGTTATACAAACTAAAAGCATGTTCTTCCACTGAGCTACTTGCATACCCAGCGCAAGACTCCCTTTTTCATATGTCACCCCTCTTTTGTTTTTCGTACTATCTGTAGCGGGAAGGTAGCACCTGGAGGTGACCTTTTGGTCTTTGGTAAATTCTGAAGTTATTTCAGTAGCTTGAGCTATTGTTGTGTTAATTTTCATAAGGTCTTTTTGAAGATCTCCAGAAAGGAAGTGATCCTAAGACTTATAATTGTTAGCACACATGTGATGAAAACTAAAGTTGGGGTGTAAATAAACCCACCAGTGTAAGAAAGGGCCTCAGAGAGGAGTCAAGGGGAGCTGGAGATTTATCACAAAAGGCAACTGGTTTAGCACACATCGGGGAGTGCTCACACAGATTGGGAGATTATGCTAAGCCTTCTGAGAAGTTGGCAAATATATCTGCAGTTTTGACTATAAATACAAATAGTTCTATATTTGTCTTACATTAAAAATACAATGTGATTATGTTTTTTCAGAGTCAGTTACTTCATAGTTTCACTTAGAAAACTAGCTGGAAACATTTATGTCCATGGATCTGACAGTTAGAAAACCACATGTGGTCAAGAAGAAACACAAGCCAAGACAAAGGTAAAGATAAAATATAGTAAAATAAGGTCTGTTTGGTTTTTTTTTTTTTTTCTAGAGTAGAATTTCAACAGTATGTAGCTCCCAGGGTGCCATGGTGGGGATGTAGCTCAGGATAGAGATCTTGCTTCTCCATCATGCTTGAAAACCTGGCTCAGTTCCCAGCAATAAAACCTGACGTGGTGACCCATGACCATTGATTCCAATACTCTGGAGATAGAGGCAGAACAATCAGAACTTCAGGATTATTTTTGGTTGTATTTTGGTTTCAGTCGTCCAGTCTCGGCCGCATAAGATCCCACATCAATAACCAACCAACCGACCTTAAAATGTCAAGTGGGGAGGACAGTGGGGGGAAAGTGACAGCAAGATATGCATGAAAATGCCATGATGAAATCCATTAGCTTGTCCTCTAACCTAAAAGTCAATTTTAAAATGTCATGTGAAGATTTATGGAGGGTTCTGGAATTCAGAAAACCTTGGAGTGACCCAGTAATACCATCTTGGGTTGATCTTACCCTGAGCTCACCTTGTGTCTGCTCAGGTATTCTTTCAGCCCTGGCCCACTGCTGAATAATTAATTTCATTATTAAAGATAAGCAATGAATGACCTTGAGGAAGGTTTCATAACATGAGGGAAATCCTAACAAATCAAAGAAGTGTGGAGGGAACAGACTACATGGATGGAGAAGGTCAGCACCAATCTCAAAGCTCTCACAAGACAAGCAGAGAGATAAGAAATAGTCAGCTTTGAGAAATTAAAAATACCCAACATTTGTAGAAAAGGAAATAGCTCTTGGAAATTAAAAATATAATATCAAGCTAGGCATTGGGGTGCATACCTTTAATCCCAGCACTCAGGAGACAGAGACAGAAGGACCTAAATATATAAAGAACAAAGTATCAGAAATATAGTAGAGGCAGGAAAAAAATGGGAGTGGAAGGGGGGTGCATAGTTAACAAAATAAAATGGTTTTGATAAATCTAAAGTATGTTTCTAATAAAAACAAACAAAAAGGCAAAAGATATGTACAATCTGAGGGGAAACTAGTTTAAAATAATTTTGAAAATGTCAAACTGAATGCAGCTAAAATGTATGTTGTGGAAACATCCTGAAAAGTATAAGAACATACCAGGGGATGAAAAAGAAAAGAATGGGAAAACTTGTAAGACAAAGACATTATTGTAGCATCAAGAGGAAATAGTATCTGCCTGTCAAGAAGTCTCTAAAGTAAAAGTGTAAACGAAGATGAATAGGCTGTAACTTTCTGATTAAAATATTCATATCAAAGCCAGGCACAGTAGTGTATGACTATCATCCCAGTGCTTGGGAGGCAGAGGCAGGAGGATTGCCCCAAAATTGAGGCCAGCCTGATGCATAGTGAGACTCTGTCTCAAAATACCACACACACACACACACACACACACACACACCAATTCTGTTGGCAACAACTATTCCAAACACAAACAGGTCTATTTGAAGCAAAAAAGGACAAAATAAAGAAAAAAAATCAACATTTTCCATTTAAATAAGTCACTCTTTTTAACTGACAGATCAGGCATCAAAGATGATAATATAGAAAGAAGGTAGAAACAACCAAATCAGCATCCTGATTTTAAAGTAGATAAGACACAGAAAGGGTCAATTGTTGCCCCCAACAACTAACTGCAGGATACAAATTCTCTGCCACGTTATGTGAAACAATTACAAAATGAGCATAGAAAGTCATACAACCCTTTTAACAAGGTTGTAAAATTTTAGTAAACGTGATATACTTGTTACATTGTATGTCAGAAACAAGTTAACTAGGAAAAACCCCCAAACAATTAGAAATTACTCATTGAAAAAAAACACTCTTCTGAAAATAAAATTCAAAACCATCTTGTGAGGGAAACAGTGGAGGTACTAACTAACGGCCCTCTGATGGTTGTACATTCACAAGGCAGAGTGAGTGGGTGGAGTCGGAGCTAGCCCCTTCCACTGTTCTTTCATGAATTGAGGCATGAATTAAAAGACTGTGAAAGGCAAAACTTTAAAAACATTAGGAAAACATGAATGAGTTTTGTAATCACCTTGGGTAAGGATAGAGTTCCTAAAAATTCAAAACCATAAAGGTCAAGATAAGTCAGTTCTACTGAAGCCAAGAACTTTGTTACAGTATTTTTTAAAATGTGAACATCCAAGTCCACTGTATAAAGAGACCAAGGATTACTGTTCCAAGTTAAAAAATAATAGACAAAAGGTTCCAGGCAGATGTTCCAATGAAGAGGCAACATTTAAAGACATTTCTAACAAAATGGGACTCACAGAATGCTCAGAGGGAAAGGCTATAGAAAAACCTGCCAACACTCCCATAAGTAAGCTCACGGAAGCTGTGCTGTGTGCGCCTGACTTTTGCTTTCTTCCCCGTGTTACATTTTGGTTTAATATGACGGTAGACTCATTTTCACCCAAATCTAGAAATAACGTTTATAAGGTTTTACTGAACCCCAAATTTCTTCTGCCTTGTAAGTTTGTCTACTGCAAAAGTCAGTTGCAGTCACTGATTTTGGATTCTATCATAAAGTCTCTTCCAACATTTTTAATCAGTTTGTTGTTGTTCTCTTCATGGAATTTCAGGTAACTTTCTCTGCCACTAATCTAATGGGTGGCAGAGAAAATAAAGCCAAGTTTTAAACTTTCAATAATAATGTATAATAATTACTAATTTTGTGCAGAAATTGGTTAGACCCATTCATCACTAATTATTTTTATGGAAACGTTTCAGTTTTGTTTTCCAAATATCTAAAAAACACAGCTTGAAAGGATAGATGTTAAAGAGCACGGAGCAAATATTAATCTTAAGTTATAGTGTTAGCCATGTCATCTGTTAATCTGTTAGTTACAGCTGTGGGGTTTGAGACAGTGTGCCGGCGTTCTTCTTATTGGTTTTTCTGTTTTATTTTGTTTTTTGACATCTTAGACGTTTAAGACTTAAACATGAAAGCAGCAAAGATGGCGCGTCACCACAGAGCCATCCGGCTGAGGTCACGGTGAATCGAATGTCGTTGGGATCCTTGAAATCAGTGGGAGCAGAAGGCCAAGATTACTGGCCAGGCACGGCATTATACAGTCTTCCAAAATAGGAGCTTTGATTTCTATAATCCCGTAAGGCAGCAGGTGGAAATGCCTCCAAATGGATTCTTAATGGCATCATAATTTAAATACTGATACAGATAATGATAAAATAACAGGAATTCCCCCAGCACCACCAAGAATGCCTGACATCTCTAGTCTCTTTATAGTGTGGTCATCATGAGTTATAAGATCTTAAAGTGCATCAGTATTTTCTTCACTACTTTCTGTTTGTTTTATCACACACACACACACACACACACACACACACACACACACACACACACACACACACACACACACACACATACACACAGACACACACACACAGACACACACACACACACAGACACAGACATACACACAGACACACACACATACACACAGACACAGACACACACACACACACAGACACAGACATACACACAGACACACACACATACACACAGACACAGACACACACACACACACACAGACACACACACACACAGACACACACACACACAGACATACACACACAGACACACACACACACACAGACACACACACACACACACACACACACACACACAGACACACACACACACACACAGACACACACAGACACACACACACACACACAGACACACACACACACACACAGACACACACACACAGACACACACACAGACACACACAGACACACACAGACACACACACACAGACACAGACACACAGACACAGACACACACAGACACACAGACACACACACACACACACACACACACACACACACACACACACACTGGAGCTGGCCCATGACTGCTCTATATACTTCCCTTTTAAGTCTTCCTTTGTCTTTGTTCAAACTCTACCATATCCAGGGTGTCTCTGTGGAGCCAAAGTTACAAGTTAACTGAGGGACCAAGCAATTGGATTCCAGTGAAGTGCTGGAGTGTATGATGTAGCAAAAAGCCAGGAACTTGAAAGGAGTAGGATTTTATTTTTATTTTTAAAGGGTACAAATTGTTTTGGAAGTGGTGTGTGGGGAGTGGTAAGGAAAACAAACCCACTTCCCAATCTGTGCTATATGGAGCGTGAGACTATGAACAGCTGCCATTTGAGAGTGTCCTTAGGGAATAACCGCATCGTACAACTAACTCTATCTCCTACAACCAGTCCAGGAAAACCAACTTTCTCTTGTCGACCATCGCCCGGGCGATGCTTTTGCTGTCTCACATTTCTCTCCTCCTTAGCTTCTTACTCCAAAATTCAAAGTCTCGCCATCTCTCAACATTTGCAAAGGATGAACTTATGAGTCTCCTCTGGCAGACAAGTCCCCTGAAGAGGGACTAAGGGCTGCAATGGGACTTGATGACATGTGCTGGTCTCAATTACACTCATGTGTTTTGTTTGCAGTTAAGGTGTTTTGTCACCAACTAGGTTGTAGCTTTGCCGCATAAATATTTTGTTAAAAGTGAGCGAACAAATAAAATTGCTTCTAAAGAGCCCTATTGTCCATAATTTCCCCCAGTCTCCTATCTGGAACCCACCAGTTAGGTGAGCCACAGACATGTGAGCGATGCCCTTTTTATACTTCTGCATTTGTTCTTAAATATGTTCTGTGCTCAGTCCCAGGTTAAAGTTAATTAAAAGGTTTACCTCTGATGAGTATTCATGCATACTCTAAAGATGGGCTATAATCATAAAATGGCCAAGCAGAGCAACTGACATTCACCTTAGCAAGGGCTTTAATGGTGGTAACTAATGCCCACTGTAACAATAGTGGGGTGTGGAAGATGGAAAGGATGAGATCATTATGAGAAATTGTCACTGTCATTAACCTCTATTCCAAGAGGCTCTAACTTCTCCCTGGCCCACACAGAAGCCTAGTTATTAAGGATGCCCTCTAGGCAAGGGTAGTGACTATGTCCCTCCCACCCTTTACTTTTGCATCTCAAAGGGAGAGGAGGCAGACAGACCTGCACCTAGCAGAGGAAGACAGCCAGAAGAGTATCCCATGTTCCTGAGAACCCAGGCACACTGGCTCATATAATATCTAGTGTCTCATATAAAATCTTGGTATGTGAAGTTACTATGGTATTTCTAGAACTCATAGTACTCAGTTCATAATGTTTTCCCTCACAGATTACCTTGAAGAAAAGTTCGGTAAACAATGTGCAGCGGCTTCAAAATCAGTTGTCCCTGAGACAAGGAAATCAAAAGAAAAACAGGAACAAATTCCTACTAAAATAAAATCGAAGAGAGGCCGGTTCCCATCATATGACAGGACAGGTATGCCACAGTCCTGCGCCAGCTTGTAGGAAGCAATGCACACTTGCAAGCTTTTCCGTGCTTATGTTGGACACTGACTTTGTGGAAAAGAAAAAGGCTGGTTGAGTCTTGCATGTTTGCTACCTTAAAGAATTGCTAGTTTTTTCAATTATTTTTGAGACTTACAATAACATTAAAATTGACAAGGTAGTTGGTGATTATGTTCTTACTGAAGATACTCTCAGATTATAGTTTTAGAACTCCATGTGAGATAAATTATAGCTTTGTTTTGTGCTTCTAGTAAAATTTGTGTGTGTGACATGGGGGAGAAGTGTTTATCACTGGGCCTTGTACATGCTTGACAAGAGCTCTACCACCTAGTTTGTATGTGTGCATATGTGTGTATACTTGTGTCTAGGGATTGTTTATCCCAGGGCCTTGCCCATGCTAAGCAAGTGCTCTACCACAAAGGGTTCTGCCTTTGGTTTTCTTAAACAGAGACTCATTATGTAGTTCAGGCCGGCCTTGAAATCAAGATCCTCCTGCCTCAAACTCTGGAATTACAGGTCTGTACTATCACACCTTGGTTAGATATGAGATTTATATCAGTGTCTGATACAAAGATTTAAATGTCCAAATAGCCATGAACATTTTGACACTTTCTTAATACTTGAAATCACTATTTTACTATCATGGATTTTATAAAGGAAACTTTTCTGGTTCTTACTGGAGCACCATGACCCAGAGAGGGATTTATCCTCAGAACCCCCTATTCACACTGTAAGATCCCAGGAAGCTCAGGCCTCCAGAATCTTTTCCCAGGACTGCGGCCACCCCAACCACCAGGGAGGAGGCGGAAACTTGATGCAAACAGCAAGAGGCTTTAATGAAAGGTAGACGTTTGTACAAACGGGCTCTCTCAGCATGCAGGCTAGAGAGCAGCACCGTCCCCCAGGCACAGGCGTTTTTAAAGGCAAAAACCATAAGCTTAGGGAGGAGCCTCGACTTTCTGTCTTTGAATATGTGACCAGAGTCATGGGTTCCTAGGAAGCCCTTTGTCTTGAGGGGAGGCCTGGGAATCAGATGGCCTCCTGACCCACCAATTGTAAAACCTGCAGACCTCAAGATGTGCTAACTAATGGTAGCTATCTTTGTTTCACAGGGACCCTTAATTGTTAATGATTGACACATTGGCCAGTGGGGCAATCTGTTTCCTTCATGAGCCCCTGGGAGGGGGGGTGGCCCCATTATCTTATGGCCTTGTAAGGGAGTAATTGCTGGTGGCTGGTAAATTCCAGGCACTAAGTCATAGTAGTAGCCTTGGTCAGTTTCTGGGCTATATTTCTTTGCTAATTTTTAAGTCTTTCAACACAGGAACACCCAGGTTTCTCAATATCTCAGCAGAAACCCCACATCTATGCAATATTGAGCCTCCCTTGAGAGCCAGGGGTCCGAGGACTCTGCTGATCAGTAGAATGATGGGCTGTCTTCTCCTGGGGGTAGTGCACTGTGACAGACTCTACCTTGCTAGCAGACTTATTCTAGTGTCTCTTGCTGGCTTTAAGGAAACATTGGAGACTTTTCATCAATCAAAAGTTCCATTTGATTCTTAGCAAAGACATTGTTTTGTCAGCATGCTGTGCAAGACTTCTGATGGGCCTGCCATTCGGAATAATGCTTTAGGGTTGCTGGCACTGCTGGCCTGCCTCGTGTGCTTTCCAAAAGCTCCTATGATTTGTTTTGTTGTTCAATAAGGAACTTCCGCACCACAGAATAAGCAGCCACTGAAGAGGAGGAACAGTGCGCAAAACAGCAGAAAACATTTTCAAACAGTTCACTGGACAGGGGGTCAATTTGCAAAATAAACAAGGAATAAACAAACCTCAAGGACCATCTGCCAATTAACAAAGGGGCAGCTGTCTGAATAGTCACAACAAAAGGTGTAAAATGCAAACAAGTATGTGGAAATTGTTACACACCACTAATGATCAGGGGAATTTAAATAAGACACAGGATGAGAGACCATCGCACACCAGTCAGAACAGTGGAAAAATTAGAAAAACTGGTAAGGGTTAGGAGCAAAGGAAACTGTCATACACTGCTGATGGGAGTGTACGTTCATACGGCCATGCTAACGCACTACCCAGAGAAAAAGGGAGGGAGCATGAGCAGAAGAACTGACATTTTGTAAAGATCCGCAGAGGAGTTTAAGATTCCCTACACAGAGAAGTGTTTAAGGAGAGGGAACTGGTAACAGCTGCTCTGATCATTATGGTAATGACATATCTGATATGTCACACGCATCTATTATCACATTGAGCCCCTGTAAATATGAACACTTTGAAACTTAAAAACTGGGGGGGGGGGAAGTGCAAAATGAAGCTTAAGGGGTAGTCTGCATAACATGGGCAATAGAAGCAAAAACAAAACACGCAGATTGTGTCGAGACGCACGAAATTACTAGCTGCCTGCAAAGAGATCAAGAAATATGGTTTGTGAGGAGTTTAGGGAGTGACTGTCTTTAGGAAGGATGCCTCCAAACCACATTGCTTTCTCAGATCGAATCTCCTGTCATCCTCTCAGGCCTTAGTTAAGAAAGGCTTTGACTGTCCCCGCCACAGTATTTCCTGTGGCGTATGATCTGTGATCATGTAATTAAACCCTTTGTGACACCCGTCTGTCTGTCCGACTGCCTTTCTTTCTTGACACTACTCATAGTTGACATAATTTTTTTCTTTTCTTTTTTTCTTTTTTTTTTTTTTTTTTTTTTTTTTTGCTGCAAACTGCATGAGGCTTTATTGTTGTTTAACGAGCTAACCCCATGTTAGCTCGGGTCTTTCACCCACCCGCCATGGCGGATGGCTAGCAAAAGACCGACATAATTTTCTTATCCACAAATCCACTCCAGGATTTCAAGCAAAGTAAGAAGTAAGTACAAATACCATATAAGTTATCCCTAAAGATGTAGCGGATAGACTGCCAGCCAGAGTTTCATGTTCATGTGTATTTATTTCCCCCTTCCTTGTCGTGTGTTTGTGCTGTATGTATGTACATGCCTATGAGGGTGTGTGCATGTGACATGTATGTGCAAGATGTTCTTTCTTTCTTTCTTTCCTTCTTCCTTCCTTCCTTCTTTCCTTTCTTCCTTCCTTCCTTCCTTCCTTCCTTTCTTTCTTTCTTCCTTCCTTCCTTCCTTCCTTCCTTCCTTCCTTCTTTCTTTCTTTCTTTCTTTCTTTCCTTTTTTGGCTTTTCGAGACAGGGTTTCTCTGTGGCTTTGGAGGTTGTCCTGGAACTAGCTCTTGTAGACCAGGCTGGTCTCAAACTCACAGAGATCTACCTGCCTCTGCCTCCCCAGTGCTGGGATTAAAGGCGTGTGCCACCAACACCCGGCTCATGATATATTTCTTAAGTAGACAAATACTGGGCTTCCTTTTGAGCTCCTGTTGAAGCTTAGTTTAACCCTTTTGTTTCTTCTTTAATTGCATTGTATCTGTGTTAACTTCTACAACTTACTGTTTAAATTTTTATTTATAGATGATGACTATACTTGCATTTATATTGAACTTTAAAACTTTTCCCACCAGAACCAGAAGAGACTGATGCCATAAAACATATTATTAGGCTAAGAGAAAAGCTCGAATGGAAAACACCGGTATTTCCACATTGTTTTAGGTATCGCCCCAAGACTGACCTGTGTCGAAGCCTAAAGGTGTGAGCCTATCTTACGCAATTTCAGCTATCAAAAACTAAAACTTGAAACTATCTCAACTTTTACTAATTCATTGTAGATATCACATCAAAGCTCATTAATAACACATTGCAATTGGGAAGTATAAAAGAATCTCAACAATTTATTTTACCTACTTAAAGAATAAAGATAAAGCATAACAGTTTTGTCTGTAATACACCCCTTGACTGTCCCCCCCATCACTTCCACTCACCCATCGGGTTCACAGGAAAGTGCCCCATTTGCTTAAATTGGATTCTACTTTTGGGGGTCTGTGTATGTCACTTAGTGATTTTAAAAAAGAAATAAAAGGAACTTATCTAAGAAACTTAACCAGAAATTCATGTTCTCATCTGCACACTAGACCAACTGAATCAGAAACTGTGAAAGGGGGGCTAGTTGTCTGTTTTCTCAGTAAAGTGCTACTTAATTAAGAACCACTGCTCCAAACCCTGGGGTTAGGTTATCTTTTCCCCCTTCAAGGGCCATGTAACAAGCATTTTAGTCTTCATGGGTCATATGAACTCTGTTGCAAGGAAGCACTCATCCTGTACTGTGCACAAGACTGTTGCTACACAGTCCACAACAAATGGATATGCCTATATATCAATAAAACTTTATTTATAAAAACAGACACCTGGCCCAGGCATAGTTTGCCAATCCCCTCCCTAGATGGTTACTCTAAGGACAAAATATCTTTGATCATTGTTCATAGTCAGTGTAAGGTGACTGGAAGCTCATTCATAAATTGGATTCGTGTGGTTTTGAATCTCTGTCCACTCATTATTTCGTCTTAAGCAAGTTTCTACCCTCTCTGAGCTTTATAGTTTCTTTGACCTTGAAATTGAGATAATGGGAATTAACTTTAGAGAGTTGTGAAGATTAAGTGGAAAAAGAATGTGCTATAGTATCAAGTAGATTATAGACATGGTGTTTGAAAGCACAAAATAAAACTCCAGCTGCACATAGGTGCTTTGGATCTTTGAGTAAATTATACTTAATTTGTATGCAAAAAAGACTTGATAATTACATCGACGCCAAGTTTCTAATAACCTTAGAAAATATAATTAGAACAAAAAGGTTGTAATTGGCCAAACAGCTCCAATAAAGCTCATGGCTCTGCTAGCTCTCGGGTTATCTCATTTCCTCTTATTTTCAGGATTTTAAGTCTATTTTTGAAGATTTCTTATAATCAGAGGGTTATAATCAGAGCAAATTTAAAAAAAAAAGCAAATGGCTACAACAATGGAAATATACTTCAAGAAAGAAAAAAATGTAAAATCTAAAAAACTGAATCCAAAGTTTAAGACCACAGTAACTGGAAACAGTTTAGTGCACTGGGTCCCAATGCTTTTTGAGATATCACCACTTACTAAGTTAGACTTTTAATAAAATGACTCTGAGATTATTAAATTCAATTGTTGTATAATGTTTTAAAATTTTTATTGATAAGAGTGCACATTTCAAAGCTAAAAGAAGATAGCTTTAAAATTTATACTTTACATTTTCTCAGTTTCGGTAGACACTAGCCAGTTTCTCAATATTTCCAAGTGAATGAGACAAGAACGTTAGCACTTAAGCTCTGGGTGTGAATTTAAAGTCACACTTGGACTCCAGTTCCTACCTTGTCTATGGCCTTCCTCAAGTTGGGAGGTCTAGAAAAATATTAAAATTTCTGCATTAATTACATTGAAAAGCATCAAGCCTCGGTCTCTTTAAAGTCGTCAGAGGCATCATTGTTCAGACAACATATGTGAAGCACTTACTGCCTGTTGTGTGTTGTCTACCCACCAATGCTGCCTCCCCCAGCTTTAGAATACCGACCCCATCATGATCGGTGCCAATGGTAAGCTTGCTATGTTCAGAATGGAATATGGCACACTTGTTCAGGGTCTATCATCGAGTTCATAGCAAGTATGTGGGTAAATATTCCCAAACGTCTCATCACTATATTGTGTCTGAGGATGAAAATGAAATGTCTTAACCCTTTCCTAACACTGGCCTTACTGAACTTGTATTAGGCATGGTTTGAGGTTAATTTTTCTCACTGATATCAAAATATCCTGTTTTGATTCTGTTTTAACATTGTATCCACTGGGTCTGTCTAATCATTGAATTAGCTACTTTAGTCAAAGTGTCTTCTTCTTTTGCTTCTGAGGAACCTTTGAAAGACAATGGTGAATTTATATACTGCCTTCCCATGGAGAACAACAGAGGCGCCTTCAATGAGTATGACCTTCAAGCCGTCTCCGCCTACAAAGCGAAAAATTGCAAAGTATTTTGGATGGTTACTGCTTCGTTTGTATCAAAGGTAATGTGCAATGCATCTGCTCAGCTTTATGAATTACCTCAGAAAATATTTCCAGTTCGGGCCAAGCGCAGCACACACGCTTGGGATCCCAGCAGTAGGGAGACAGAAGCAGGAGGGCTGTAACCTGCAGTCCACATAATAAGACCCTGCCAGAAAAATAGAAGAGGGGAAAATAAAAGTACCCAATTTAAGATTCATGTTAATATATCAATTTTTACTTATTTATAATTAAAATACAATTATGTCATTTCCCCCTGTATAGCCTCCAACCGTTCCCATGTTCCATTCCTCAACTGTTTCCCCTTGTTCCCCCTTAGTTCTCTCTCAGATTCATGACCTTTTTCTTTATTAAGGCCTAACGAGTACCCCCATGATGGCGGCATCCTTGTTCGGTCTTGTCTAGGCAGCTGTATTGTTGCAGTGTCATGGCTGTAAGCTTCTCTGTCATTTCTAGGACCCATACTCTCTCAGCAGACTTCCTGGTCCTCTAGCTCCTGCAGTCTTTCCAGCCCCCTCCCCCACGATGTCCCTGAGCCTTAGGTTGGATGCAGGAGTTGTGCTGTAGATGTATCCGTTGAAACGGGGCACCCCAAGATCAGGAGGTCTCTGCATTTTGACCGGTTGTGGCTTTCTGTAACGGCCTCTGCTTGCTGCAAAGCCAGGCGCCGGCCCTTGGTGTGGCGTGAGAGCTGCGCTTACCTACAGATATACGGGTTAGTAGTTGGACTGCAGTTGGGGACTGTGCCCATCTACTCAGGTGGCTGTAGTAGCTTCTCCTCTAAGATCCGTGACCTCCCTAGTGCTAGACATTTGGCTAGGTTTCCAGGACCGGTATGTTTTCTCTCCTGTCGATAGGACTGAAATTTAATCAGAGAGCTGTGCCTATCAGTATGGTATGAGTGCCACTACCTCACCCTTAGGGAAATCCTGCCATGCTGGTCATTGTAGTTCAGGGACACCACAACCGGGTAGGACTGTTGATTGCTTGTCTCCTTTAACAGCTTGCATAGCACCTTCTGGCACGGGGGAAGCTTGTCCTCAGGGAGGAGATTTTCAGGTCAGATCCAGCGCGAACCTTCTGAATCCTTCCGCAATAGGAACAGCTCTCCAACCTTTGGGAGGAGACCAAGGGCAACTGTGATGGCCCATATTGTTTTGAGGGTCTCTTGGACTCCCCTGACCAACAGTTTGAAAAGAGGTTTCTCCTGCCTGATGCTGGGGTTTTTTGAAATGGCCTATGTCTCCTGGAGGGAGCACTGCCAGCCCAAGGGTCATAAAACTCATATATCTATATCTATATCTATATCTATATCTATATCTATATCTATATCTATATCTATATCTGATATAGATATAGATATAGATATAGATATAGATATAGATATAGATATATAGATATGTATATATGAAGATCAAAGGTTGCAGCATGCACCCAAAGATGAACTGTAATCCATGATGGTAAAATCTCTTTATTCAAGAAAGCACCAGGGCAAAATGCAGGCCAGATCGAGGTCACAGGAAACCAGCAAGCGCGGCCAGAAAGAGGGGCTAGGGTCTCCGAGGCCAGTCTTTAAGAAGCTTCCCTTATGTCACCTTGGCTTTCCTTCACCACGCCCTTCTGGGCGAGTCCCGGGTCCACCTGGTACCTGTCCCAGGACTATTGGGCAGGGCTAGGGTGTCTCCCTACATATATACATATGCTTATATGTAATTTATCTAATGTTAGGCACATATGAAGCAATATGATTTATTTCTTTGTGGTTTAGAGGAACCCAGTCAATTTAAGAAGTTAATGTTTAAGAAACAGCTTGGAAGAAAATTATTTAATAATTAAAATTTTCTTCTTTTGGTACAGATTTAAGTTTAAGGACTCAGTTGGAGGAGTTTTTCACCTAAGTTCTTTATTAATATTTTCAATAATTTTTTAAGGTAAAAACTAGAAAACATGCTTTTGTTCATGTAATAGGAATGATAAATAATATTTATTTTGAGTGTGTGTGCACATGTGTGTGTAGACTGTCTGGCCAGCAAGCCCCAGGGATGCTCCTCTCTCCAGCCCCCCCCCCCAGTTCTGGGATTGAAAGAGCATACCACCACACGCAGCTTTGGCGTGTGGGTTCTGGGGTTGAACGCAGGTCTCCATGCTTGTGTGACAGGCACTTTACCAGTGAAGCAATCTTTCCAGATCCATGAAGAATACTTTTATTGGCGTATTTGTCAGGAACTTCAGGGCCAGACGAAGAAATCTTTCCAATTATATACTTGGCACTGTGATAGCACAAGTTATAATTAACCAATTTTGATCATTCTTTAATAACCATCTGTTTCCCTCTGCTCTCCCAATGATCCAACTAAAATCAACCCAAATGTGTGCTCCAGCAGGACCACAAACCTAGGACTTCATGTGTGTGAGGCAGGCATCCTCAGCCATGTCATAACAATTTATACAAAATATGAAGATTGTGAGACAGAAAACTTGTCAAGTTATTTCGAAAAATATCTCTGGGTAGAGGGGAAGTTTTTCCTATTCGTTCTGTAGGAACACATGAAAGCAAGCAGGAGAGAATGCCAAGTATAGCAGGCAGTGTACGGAGGGAAGTCAGATCTGGGTGCTGGTGCAGTGGGTGAGGGCTGGTGGGGGGGGGGTAAAAGGTGAATAGAGCCTTCCAGCATCTTGAGAATAGAAGTTACAGTTTGTGCTGTGTAATTACAGATCACCCAAACAGGCATCAACTCGGAAGAAGTGGAGCTCATACCTACTCTGGACTGGCTCCTGGAAAGACATGTCTTCTATTTACTGCAGCAGTTTAAGATATTTTACAATTTCCGGTGAGATGGGCGCAAAGGAAACTAATGCTTGGTAGTTTGATGGCGTTTTAAGAGCTGTTGTTCCCAGAGCCAGGCCCCCGTGGCATCTGATTCCTCTAGAATGGGGCTGCCCGTGGGATGTGGAGGAGGATGGGGGGTTCCAAAAATGTGTTTCAGATTAAGGAACTTTAACCATTTAAGGGCAATTTTTTAAAAAATTTAGTCTTTTCTGGATAAATGTTACAAAAACTGATGCTATGTTGCCAAACATAATTGAATGGTCTCTGTGGGTTTTACTTTTTTTCTCCATGCCTTTCGTATTAGTGAACACCTATTGAGCATCCACGAGGAGCCAAGAATCATTCTAGATGCCGGGTAACCGTATGGTACAAATCAGTTAGCCTGCCCTTTAAAAATTTCAAATTCTGATTTAAGGTGTGTGAGAGACAGTTAAAAAAAAATGGTGAGCATTGAGCATGTAGGATGCCAGGGGTCTGAAAATGTTATGAAGGAAAGTGGTGCAGAGTAAAGGCCCTGGGTCAGGTCACTGGACCAAATTCTTTCTTGAAACTTTTACCTAACTGTGAGATACTTTACATCCACCTCATTGCAATAGGATTTACACGGTTGCCCCTTTTTACTATTATTTTAAATAAATAGATGCATTTTACATCTGTTATTTTACAGTGTTCCTCTTTTACATCCAGGGCAGAGTTTCCCCTCCCCGAAGTCCCTCCCCATCTCTGCAGCCCACCCGACACACACTCCTCCATTTCTGTTAAGAAGAGGGCAGGGTCTCCCTTGGGTATCAACAAAGCATGGTATGTCAAGCTGCAGTAAGACTAATCACCTCCCCTTGTATTAATGCTGGGCAGGGCAACCCAGTATGAGGAATAGGGTCCCACAAGGCAGTAAAAGAGTTGGAGACAGCCCCTGTTACCACTGTTAGGAGTCCCATGAGAAGGCCAAACTATGCAACTGTCACATACACGCAGAGGGTCTAAGTCAGTCCCATGCCGGCTCCTTGGTTGTCAGTTTGGACTCTGTGAGCTCCTGTGAGTCCAGGTTAATTGATTCTGTGAGGTTCCATGTGGAGTTCTTGACCCCTCTGGTACTTACAACTATGTTACATACAATCCACAGACGCAGACAGACTAGGTAACAAGAAGGGTTCATTGGGGGCCCTCCCTGGGGAGGGGAAATAGAAGAGGCTCTGCGAGGGGACCGAGGGGCAGGTAGGGACGGGAACACGAGCAATCAGGTTGGGAGGGAGAAACAACCAAGTTGAAAGAAACCACTGGAAAGTGGGGGTGCATTTCCGGGGTCAGGTAAAAAGCGGGTGCAAGGAATCTAAGACTCCTAGCAACAGAGGATACATAGCCTGAACTGGCCATCGCCTGTGACCAGATTGGTGCCTAGCCCGATTGTCATCAAAGAGACTTCATCCAGCAACAGATGGAAACAGATGCAGACCCAGAGCCGAACATTAGGCACATTTCGGGGACTCCTGCAAAAGAGGGGGAAAAGGATTGTAGGAGCCGGAGGGTCAAGGACATCACTGTTGGTCTTTTAGTGTTTGTACCACACCCCGTTTATTATTTTCATTTTTTCTTTAACATCTGCTTTTCCTTGTTGTCTGCTGTTACTTGTCAAAGACAAAGGAAATATATGAATTACTTACTTGCATAAACATATCAATATGTAATATGTGAAATGTATAAATTAAGCATTTAAATACATGCATCAAACCTGGCACCTGCCGTATGCTAGGCACACGCTCCTGCACACAGCTCCCTCCCAGTCGCAGTTGAGTAATACTTTAAATTGTTAAATGTTGCATGAGAGCTTTACTAAGGATCTGAGGAGCTTTCAGACAAGTGCACAAGACTTTGTCACAGGCATGCTGCTCCCTTGCTAAGCAACATTTGCTACTTACTCATCGGTTGGTATGAGCGTGGAAGCAGGATGATGAAAAGATACAGGTAGGTGTCTGCCTCCCAGAACTTACATCTGAGAGCCGTAACTAGAGCTGCTGGCTAAGCAAAGGGAGGCAAGGGAATGCAGACAGAAGGATCGATCATACAACAGGCCTGATACGTAGGGGTCAGTCTCTGCTGAGGGAGGCCTGGCAAAGTGGCACTGAGCTGGTCCCACAGGGACATAACATGGAGAAGTTGAGGGAACTTGCACAGAGGTGTCAGTTCTGTTTCACATATGAAAATTATGGATGATGAATAACCAGCAGGCAGACTTCTCAGGGCTCCCGTGTATAGGTTCTTTGGGATTTTTAAGTTACGCACGCATCTGTTTTTCATAACTAACTTTTAATTTTAGTTAGCACAATACAAAGTTTTTAGCAGTTATTGAAAATTTAATTTTGACTTTTTAATGTTTATTTTGTTTTATATATTCTAATTAAAATACAATTATCTCACTTTGCCTTTTCTCTATGCATCGCCTCCCAGGACCCTTTGCTGCAACTCCTTCCACGTCCTCTTCCTCATACCAAGTCTTTTCTTTCCTGATTTTTTGTTTGTTTGTTTGTTGTTGTTGTTTGAGACAGGGTTTCTCTGTGTTGCTTTGGAGGCTGTCCTGGAACTAGTTCTGGTTGACCAGGCTAGTCTCGAACTCACAGAGATCCGCCTGCCTCTGCCTCCCCAGTGCTGGGATTAAAGAGTGCACTTTTGCTGCTTATGTGTATGTGGTTCAGAGCTGACCACTTTGTATCAGGAACCAATTAAGGGCCTCATCCTTGGGACAGGCTAATCCTCCATCTCTCGGCAATCATCAGTTGCCTGGTAGCTTTCATAACTTCCTTTAGTGTGTGTGTGTGTGTGTGTGTGTGTGTGTGTGTGTGTGTGTGTGTGTGTGTGTGTGCATGTTTGCGTGTGTGTACCCATATGTGTCTATATGTGTATATGTTTACATATACACGTGAATGTGTTATTATGATTTTCGGTAATGTAAAAATAGCAAGTTTCTGTCAGGTGGTGGTGGTGTAGCCTTTAATCCCAGTACTAAGGAGGCAGGGGCAGTCGGATCTCTGTGAGTTTGAGGCCAACCTGGTCTACAGAGTGAGTTCCAGGACAGTCAGGCCTGTTACACAGAGAAACCCTGCCTCAGAAAACAAAACAAAACAAAAAAGATATTTTGGGGCTGGAGAGATGGCTCAGAGGTTAAGAGCATTGGCTGCTCTTCAGAGGTCCTGAGTTCAAGTCCCAGCAACCACATGGTGTCTCCCAACCATCCATAATGAGATCTGGTGCCCTCTTCTGGCATGTAGGCAAACATACATGCAGACTGAACAATGTATATATAATAAATAAAATAAATCTTTAAAAAAAAATCAAGATTCCTTGAGGCTTCATCAAACAAGTTACTGTGATTCCTCCCTCCTCACTCTTCCTCTGTACCGACCCCTCCCCTTGCTAGCTGCCCCCCTTCACTTTGCCCTTTCTGTTTTATATTGCAAACTAATTCATCATAGAATACATTTCATAGTTTTTAATATTTATCTGGATGTTGCAGCCAAGTGAGTTCTGCATCTATAAGAAAGCCAGTGGCTTTCATTTATATTTGCTGTTTATTTTATATTTTGTTGATTGAAGAAAATTTGTATGATTAGCATTTACTTTTTAGTAGTGTAGACAAAACATAGTCTAAGGAATTTTCTAAGGTTATTTTGCTCTTAATAGACTTGTTCAATATAACTATATGACTTGCAGATATAGAATATAAGAAGTATTTTTTTCCTTTCAGGATGAATAAAGCCTTTGTAACTTGGAAGATGAATGTGAAAAGGATTAAGACAGAGAAGAGCAGGTAAAGCTTATTATACCATCCTACAGATTCCAAAAGCAAAGTGACTTCAAGACGTGGTACGGAATAGATGCCCTTGAGTTTTAATTCAGATTGGGAAGTCACATTAGGCTGATGTTTTGAATACACTTAATGTCTATTTCTCTTTTCCCCTCTCTGTTGCTGCCTTTCTTCCTGTCTTTCTTGGTGCTATAGGCAGGACATTGAGTCCTGTACAAGCTAGGTAAGTGCTCTGCCACTGGGCTACCTCCCCAAGTCTGCCATTTAACCCATCTGTGTTCTGTGGAAGAGTTAAATGTCTCCTGTATGTTGCAGGATGCTATCCTGTGACCATCCTGCTATGACTTCTGTGCTGTGTGAGTTCCTGCTGAGTTCCTCTGGTGCCTTCATCTTGTTTTTTTTTTTTTCTTCCCCAAACAGGAATGAAGCAGTCATAGGTAACAGCTGGTCCTATGTTGTGTGATTTTAAGCAGCTGAGTGGGTTTTGTTTTGTCTTTAGTAAAGATTTTATTTTGCTATAATTGTGAATTGAGATGCATTTGTAAGAAATAATACAGAGAAATCCTCTATGCCCTTTACCTACCACCCCTCCCCAGACTCCACAGCTCACAATATCATGGAACACCATGACTGCCAGAATGCTAACATTAACTGATATGCACAATGTTTCTATCACCACAGGGTCTATTGTGTTTGCCTATATGGCTTCCATCGCTTCCCTGCCCACTGCTCTCCTTACTCTGTAACTGCTGTTCTATGTTCTAGCTCTGTGGTTTTGTCATTGAAGGAGCTTTTTGGTTTTTCAAGACAGGGTTTCTCTGTGTAGCTTTGGAGCCTATCCTGGCACTTGCTCTGTAGACCAGGCTGGCCTCGAACTCACAGAGATTTGCCAGCCTCTGACTCCTGAGTGCGCCACCAAATGCCTGGCCTTGAAGGAGCTTTCTTACCAGGAAACAATAATAAAAGTGAGAGACAAGTTCACAGACTCTTAACATGAACTATGTGATGGTTCACAAATCCACACATGACTCCAGTGGGGGGCACATGTGTATATATATATATATATATTATATATATATATATATATATATATATATATATCTTTACCCTATCCATCGTACTTCAGTAAAGTATGCTGTGTAGAAAGAATACCAAATGTCATGTAGAAAGAATCATTCAACATTTAAGACTGACTGGAGATCCTTGTTGGTTGTACACACATCCACAGTTCTTTGGTTAGTGCTGACACAGGTGCACTGTAGTTTAGTTTGTTCAACCATTTCTCCGCTGATGTGCACTTGTGTATTTTCTAGAGTTTCTGGTGATCTGGGGCAAATGCCCAAGGTTAAAATTCTGAGTCATACGGTCACTGGATGTTTAAGCGGTTTTATTGTTTGTCGGTTTGTTTGTTTGACCCAGGGACTTACTGTATATTCCAGGCTGGCCTAGAATTTACCGTTGTCCTGCCTTAGCCTCCTGTGGTGACTGTAGGCATGCAGAAACCTGCCCAGCTGTATTTAGTTTTTGAGGTAGCTGACAAACTGATTTCCAGAATGGCTGAGTTGTCATTCCCACCATCAATTCAGTATCTTCACATCCTTGATATTATTTATGCCGTCCCTGGTTTTTATTTCAGGCATTCTGACTGGTGTGTAATAACATCTCAGCATGTTTTGGTGTGTATTTTATTAATGTTATTACTAATTTGCATTCCTCTCTAACCTTGACTATCTCTTCATGTGTTTATTCACCATCTGTATAGCCTCTTTAGTGAAGTGTCTCATGTGTTACCACGCAAAGAGCATGGAAGGCAGAGGGCTCGTCCTCCACGGAAGTGAGCTTTGCTCTGGCTGCTCCAGGTTTTAAAGAGTTGCCTTTCTCCTTCTCTGCCTTGTCTCCTGCTCCCATTGTGTCCTTTCGCCAGCGTCATGGGCTGCAGCATGCCTGACCTGTGCAATCAGGGCCCATAGAAAGAAAGGGTCAGAAAAAAGGAGGAAAGCCCTTCTCTACTTAGGCTACAAATAGTAGTTTCCCAGAATTATTCGCCACGTTGCCCTTTATTCAGTAAACATTCCCCTTGTCGCTTGGAGAAAATTATTTTGATTTAATAAATTTAGTAAGTTGATGGTACACGTACGTAATTGATTTTCCATAGCATGGCTTGGAAATCCAATTGGAAATATCAAAATTCCTCGGACGCAGTGACCTTTCATTGGCTTTATTCCTTTGGAAGGAGAGCTAAGCCTGTGGATGTTTTTATCTTTCAGGTTGTACTTGTATGCCCACCTTTTTAGTGCTGACAAGTTGTTTCAAAGTTGTTTGCTTTATGTGAAAGGACTCTTTGAAGATGCTCTGAACCTCAAAAAGAACAATAAAGACAATCCCTCAGCTGTACGCCTTATGAAGGTGGGTAGAGGCACCCGCCGCCACCAGTCCAGGCGCAGACACCGCGAGGGCGCCCCAGAGGCTTGAATGGAAGCAACCGCAATTCCTAGATCTGTACACCACTCAGTGTGAGTGACTGACGTGGTGAGGCAGTGGTAAAGAACATGGCAGTCAACCGTGGGAGTCAACATTTCTCAGAAATTCCGGCTGATATTTTAGCAGAAGTGACTGAAGCCCTTTATTGTCAAATGTCTCTCTACAGTGCGAAAGTATTTGTAACACACAGTAGTTAATAGCTAACCATCCCTTGGTATTTTCTATGCCAAGAGTTCATCACAAAGCAGAATTCAGTGGTATTGGTTTAAATAAATCAACTTTACTGTGAGAGGGTTTTAGGAGATGAGGGCACCCGTGGCCTGACTTAATCAGTTTGTGGTGGAATTGTAAGCCTTAAGTGCTTCATCCAGAGTTAAACCAGATTCCAGCTGGTTTCACTTTGCTGTTCCAGTATGTGGGGAGACCCTGGAAGAATCCACACCTAGCTCAGCACTCAGTGTAAGTTTAGAATCAATGATAGACAGTATGAATTGTTCAGTGTCCTCTGAGGAAGTGAAAATTGAGGAAAATAAATTAATCACTACAGATAAAATGTATTTTGTTTGTTCTATTTTGGTTTTTTTGTTTGTTTCTTTGTTTCTTTGTTTGAGACAGGGTTTCTCTGTGTAACTTTGGCGCCTGTCCTGGAACTCACTCTGCAGACCACGCTGGCCTCGAACTAACAGAGATCTGACTGCCTCTGCCTCCCAATCACTGAGAATAAAGGCACACACCACCTCCACCTGGCTGTATTTTATATATCTGCATTGAGGATTTAGTATTTCTATCTTGCCTTTCTCTTAGTTTTATGAGACAGGATCTCTCTGTGTACATCAAAATTATGAAATCCTATTTAACTATGTGACAATTCAGGGATAAACATCTTAATATAGTCTTTGTGTGTGTAGGAGGAAATGCCTAGTTTAGGTTGTCTTATAATTCAATGGATAATAAAGCTTTTAAACAAACGATGAGTAGGGCAGGTGTGGTAGTGTACACCTTTAATCCTAACACTTGGGTGTTTTAAAAGGTATTTTGGATGCTTGGTAAGGAGTTAGATACTATGTCTTGTCTGTTGGGGAGAGTATGACGGTCGGGCAGATTGACTACATTGTCAGCTAGTGTCGCAGGTAACCCTGGTGCCAAGAACATTTGGGACTGTTCCTAAAGAAAGCAATGCTAGTGAGACCCTGACTCAAAAAATTTAATTGCATGTAACTATGGGTATTTAAATTTTAAAAACATTTTCGCTATAAGTTAGACTCTTGAAAAGAGTCATCATGAAAAGGTGAGCATTTGTGTAGGGAAAGCTGTAGCCACGCCTTCTTAGGGGCTGGCTACAGGTGTGCCTGACCAGGCTTGTGAGGGCATGGTCAGAGTGACGTAGTGGGACTGCGTTTTTCGGTTTTCGGTTTCGGTTTCTCTTTGCTTCTTGCTGTACAGACCTCTACCACGCCAGCTGGCTAGGTTGCTCTGTAAGTAAGGCTTTTCCCTATTAAATACCCTTATATTTCTACCTGACTCCGTATTGGTAATTTCCCACAATACATTTGCCTTATCTCTTGCTCTTTGTAAGTGACTTTTCATTTTCAAACCTGCACCATTTGCTGCCTTTTAATTAGGTGGACAATTCCCGAACTTACACTCTGGACACGTTTTGTGAAGAACAGATACAGCAGGCCACCCAGGCAATGGCACAGCTTGAGGAGATCAAGACTAAGGCAATTGAAGAGATGAAAAGCACAGTCTTAAAGGTAATTCTGTGGAGTGATTATTCCAAGTTGCGTTCCTGAAAAAAAGCATTGTAAATGGACAGTAGAGTCAAAGGTGGTTAATTAGCCAATCAACTAGTGTTAGTATTTACTATGTCTAAGAACTTTTTCAGTCATGCTGCAAAATGCAATAAGGCATGCAGGTATGTGTTTGTAGATGTATATCTATGAGTGTATGAATTATAAATATCTCATGCTATTTCAAGACGCTTCCTATCTAGCCCGAGCTGACATATAAAGGGACCCTGAATACTAACAAAGTTCTTAGTGTTCACAAGATGAAGAAAACTCCACTGCTCAGGAGAAACATCTAGATGAAACGAAACGTTACTGAGGTTTTTATAAAGAGAATTCACTAATACAGGGAAACCTTGTCTGCCAAGGCATTCTGACCCCACGTGCTGCTGGAGATCCCTCAGCGTAAGTGCCTGGAGTCACTCCCCTGCCTGTCCTCCCAACAGACCTGCTTCTGAGATTCTGAACATCATTGGCTTCAGAACACACAAGGACTCTCTCTTCTTGACAGTGTTTAAATATAGTGTAAACGTGGGGTAAAATGTTGATGAAAGTTGATGATAAAATTTAGTTTTATATACTGCTCAGGCTAATTACAATACTATAAACCCCGGATCGCCTGCATTAACATAGGGAAATGCCATGTTTCCCAACTACTTTATAAATTATAGGTTGCAGAAAAGAAAGACCTTATAGAATTCTTTGAGTCAAAACCATCTGAAGTCGACACAACACATTTTAAGTTGCCCCAGTATCGGTGTTTGTTAGAAGCAAATATGAAGTTTTCTAGGCTGATCGATTACCTGTTTCAAGAACTCATTCGTCAGCTCATGAACTCTACACTCAGCCAGCTTTTGGGTCTCTTCAGTGGCTCTGCTAGAATGCCGTTTTCAAAGGAAAAGAACAATGAAAGTCTCATGAAGTAAGTCCCAAGCTTTGACTAATAAAGGGAAGTTATATTCTTGTAATACATTGCTAACTATGGAGAAAATATCCAAGAATTAAAGTTGGACTTTGGAAATCTTCCATGTAGCAAACAACTTACACTCATTTATGTAATTCTTATCATCAATAATACCTTAATATTGTCCATGAATTGAAGGAAAGTTTGTGTTTTTCCCTTTAAATTCTGAGTAGGCCTTGTTCCTGTATAAAATACAAAGTGCTCAGTGAAATATGAATTTGAATTGCATGACTTAGCCTAACAAAATTTAAATAAGTTCTGTAGTTTCCTCATGTGGAAATAAAGCAGAAATTTCCTTATCAAGTGGAAATAGTAATAAGGACTGTGTCATCACGTTGCTGATAAACACAGAATAAATGCCTGATACATAGTAGCTGCCATCATGCGATCTGTATCGATCTGTATTTTAACACTTTGATTTTTGTTTCTATAATAACTAATGATGTTGAACATTTTTTCCTGTGCTTGTTGGCTGTTTGTTTTCCAAGGTCTTGAAGATGTATGTCTTTTGTCACATGTTTTGTAGCTTTAGCTTTTGAGTCGGCCTTTGATACGTTGCAAATTAACTTTATGTGTAGTGTGACAGGGATCATTTCCATAGGATCATTCCATTGTCCCAGAATTATTTTTTCTTCATCGAATTCTTTCGGCAGTGGATATTCCAGCCTGCTATAAGTATATAGATTTATTTCTCAACTTCATTTTGTTTCATCTATTTTTATGTCTATCTTTCTGTTAGTATCGTAGTGTCTTGATGATTCTACTTTGTATCAGGAACTGTCAGTCTTCCAACATTGCTCTTTTTTTCCCCTGATATTGTTTTGGCCATTCTATATGAACCTGCCGATTTCTGAAAAGAAATAAAAAATGACAATTGAGATTTTTACAGGTATTGTATTGAACCCATAGGGAAGGTAACCACATTGTAATTTTTATACTGCTTGAAAGATTTTGCTGGGGTGTAGACGCTGTAAGGGGAAAAATCGAGCCAGAAGGAAGACATCTAGAGAGACAGAAGGGATGCCTCTGGATAGAGGTAAGAGAAGAAATAAAGAAGAAAGAAATGAGAGAGAGACCCTAAAGCTGAATATGTGCTTTCCCTTTTTGGTCAGCCCCAGAGAGTTAAGTTTTGCCCCCTCAATAGAAGAGCCAAGATGAGTGATTAGTTTGCAGACTCCATGGGTCTCCCTCAATCCCTGAGCTGCTAAAGCCTGGTCCCCAGGACAATATCTCAGGTTTTGCTTGCTTGTTTGTTTGGTGTGTGTGTGTGGGGGGGGGTGGTATGTGGTTTAATTTCCAGCCCACACAACACAGACCTGTCCCCTGTGACGTTTCTCTGGGTTGAGGTTATTCTCCAGCAAAGGGAATCTTTGCTGCAGATATTTGAGATTTTTTCTTTTTTATTATTAGTTTTAATTACCCATATTTTCATATCCACCCCCATCCCCTCGCCCTCCCATCATCCCATGTTCCCCACACAACCCATCCCCCGACTCCTCTCCAGGGATAGTGAGGCCCTCTACCAAGGGCCTTCAAAGTCTGTCATATCGTTTGGGGGAGGGCCTAGGCCCTCCTTGCTGTATCTGGGCTGCAATAGTATCCCTCCACCGGGAATGAGCTCCCAAAGTCCATTTGTGCTCTAGGGTTAAAGACTGGCTCTGCTTTGAGAGGTCCCATAGGCTGTCTTGGGCTCCTAACTGGCACCCACACTCAGAGGGTTTGGTTTGGTCCAATGCTGTTTCCCCAGCTTTATGACTAGGGTCTCCATTCTATCATCAGGTCAGGTCCACTGTTTCAGCAGGTCTCTCCATCCCCGTCTTGGCTCCTTTGCGCAACCCTCCTCCCTCCCCACAACTGAATTCCAGTAGTATGGTTTAGTGCTTAGCTATGGGTGACTGTTTCTGCTTCGAACAGCAACTGGATGAAGACTCTCTTTCCTCTCCCTGCCCCCAGGCCCCAATTTGGTCAGGGGTTCTTGTCCCCGTCTCCTTCTTCAAGGGGCTATGCAATCTTCTCTTGGGGTCCTCCTTGTTTCCTAGCTCCTAGGAGGCTAGTGATCCTTTGCTCTATGTCTAAAAATATTTGAGATGTTTTAACCCTTCCTGGATCCCCCTGTTTCTCAACTCCTTGTTTTCCTCACACATCAGGAATTGTGAGTGGGGGCCCGGGCCAGTCTCCAGTACACCCCAGCTCCTCTTGGTCTTCACTCCCACTCACACAAACACATGTTGGCAACTTATGATCTCCTGCGGGTCCTGCAACTGTTGGACCATTTGGATCTTAGTTGGCTCTGTGTTGGAAGTGGATCCTCTGTTAGTTTTTTGACGAGGGACTTTAGAAACATAATTCGATTTTGAATTTTAAACAAGCCAGAGAGTTTCTGTCTCTTGAGAAGGAAATCAAGATACCTTAAATTACATTTATACTTACTGTTCATTTTGTCAGTTGTTTTGGTCTTTCCCCTTTGTCCAATTTCCCGTTTTTTCTCATTTGTCTCTTTAGGTAGAACTGGATGATTCTGGCTGTACTCGTCTCTTGCTTCCTATCGGATGCTCTCAATCTCCATGTATTGGAATTTTCTGTTTATTTATGACTTCTCTGTCTTCCTGACTACAAGTTACTTCCTCTGGGGACACAGAGCGTAGTTTATCATAGAGCATGTGTGAGGATGGATGAGGCTCTGGGTTCTATCCACAGTCCCTGTGTGATGGATGTTCCTAACAGTGTACTCTATCTTTCCATCCTCCCCAGTTCAGACTCAATACCATGGAGTTTTCCGTTCTGCCCTTCTTCCTGCTAAAGTGAGACATCATTTTGTTTTGTTTTGTTTTTTTCGAGACAGGGTTTCTCTGTGGCTTTGGAGGCTGTCCTGGAACTAGCTCTTGTAGACCAGGCTGGTCTCGAACTCACAGAGATCTGCCTGCCTCTGCCTCCTGAGTGCTGGGACTAAAGGCGTGCGCCAACACCACCTGGCATGAGACATCATTTTTATGAGGTTGAGATCTGTATAACATGAAAGATGTCACCTGAAGCGTGCTGTTCAGCGTCATCACACACTTTCACAGAGTTGTACGGCCACCACCATCTACTTCCAGAATCTTCGACATAACTCCACATTACCCTCCCCTTTCTAAGCATGGCACCCTTTCTAAGAATGTATTCGTTCTGGGTACCTTGCGTATCTGGAATCATGGACATTGTTCTTTCTGTCTGGCATATTTCACTTAGAGTAGTATCTTTACGACCCATCTGTGTTGAAGCATGCATCAGAATTTCATTCCCTTTCAAGGCTCAGTCATGCTGTTATCTGTTGGCAGTACATTGTCCGTCTCTACTGATGTGTTAGATTTCTCTCCTGTGGACTATGGCTAGAATGCAGCTGTGCACTCTGGTTTGGAACATCTGCTTGGGCACCTCATTTCTGTTCCCTGCAGTATACACTTAGAATTTCTGGATCATACATTTCCACATTTAACATTTTAAGAAGCATGTCTCCAGTTTCCCACAACACTGTCTGCATCAGTCTAGTCTATAGCAGGAATATATACCAGGTTCTAATATTTTCACCAACATGGATCTAGTCTGGTGAGTGTTTTTTAACACAAATAATAAAAACCCAGAGACAGATATTGGGGTTCAAGCTGAAGACCAGAGAATCAAAGAGGCTAAGGCACCAGAGAGCTCTCAGTCTGAAATTTGGCGAATACAATCCGAGGTTTGGTGGATCGCCCATTCAATCTGAGCATTGGTAGGGGTGAGAGCCCTCTGGTGGCTGGCCACTTTGCTTCTCTGACCTTCAGCTTGAACCCCAATATCTGTGTCTGGGTTTTTACTATTTGTGTTATAAGTATGAGGTAATCTCTTGAGATTTTAGTTTGGTTTCCTAATCATTAGTGATTTTAATCACCTTTTCTATGCTTATCATCTACTAGTACATCTTTGGAGAAAGGGCCAGCCAAATTGTTTTCTTTCCCTGCTTGTGTGTGTGTGTGTGTGTGTGTGTGTGTGTGTGTGTGTGTCTGTGTGTGTGTCTGTGTGTCTGTGTGTCTGTGTGTGTGTCTGTGTGTCTGTGTGTGTGTCTGTGTGTCTGTGTGTCTGTGTCTGTGTATGTGTGTGTGTTTGGGTGTGATGTGGGGGCTGTCCTGCTGCACATGTGGGTGCCACCTAGATGTGGCGGTCAGAGGACATTGTCTCTTGGCTGTTTGTCCTCAGGTGCCTTCCACCTTTCTGTATGAGACACGATTGTTTACTGACCTGGAACCTTACCACGTAGGCCTGGCTCGTTAGCCTGCAAGCATCCAGGGGTCTGTCTGTGTCTCCCTCTTTTCTTGCCACCACAGAGAGTATATTGATGTCACAACCATGCCTGGCTCCTTTGTGAGTTCTGATGATTCAAACTCAGGTCCTCACACTTGCATGACAAACACTTCACCAACGGAGTTGTCAGCCCAGCCCTTTACCACATTGGTAACTTTCTTACCCTTCCTTCCTTCCTTCCTTCCTTCCTTCCTTTCTTTCTTCCTTCCTTCCTTCCTTTCCTCTTTTCTTGCTTGTTATGTGAATTCTTAATATATTCTCATATTAAATATTACAATATGTGATTTCAAAAATAAATTTGCCTCCCATTTCTTAATCTAGAGCAAGGAAGATCTTTTCTAGAAAGATATCAAGTGATGATGAAGAATTCATTGATTCACGTTTACCTCATCTTCCTCCTGTTCAAAACTTGGAACCCAAGCCAGACACTAATATTGATGCGGTAAGCTGCTCCTTAGAAGCATTAATACAAATTTTGATATAAGATGGATAGCAAGTTCCAGAATTAAAAATTCCATTAATGATTGTTTGCTACACACACACACACACACACACACATGTATGCCTTCTTCTCCAATTGTAAAAGGCTGTAATAATGCCTATCCCAAATTTTCCACTGACATTAATTCACATTTTATTTATCTGCTTTTTGACATATAAATATAGTTATAATTTACAATACTATTTAAACTTTATTATCACAAATTAAATGTCCTATTTTGTTCTTGTCTTGTGGATATATTTGCTAAATTAGATTTTACATAGACAGAAACTGGAGATGGATTTGAAAAAAACATATCTACCAGTATTTGAAGTACAACTACATTTGAGAACGCCCACATCGAATGAGTCTCCAGAGGAAGCTGAAGAGAAGGCTCAGAAGTCTGAGCAGTTCCTTGATGATACTCTATCATGTGATGATGATGATGACTATTTTGAAAACAGAAGAAGTTTTGTGAGAACCTCAAGTGAAGACTTTCTCATGAAATACAATCAGCCGAGCAAGTTTGGTATCCTCCTCAGACGTATCCTTTCAGGTAAGACAAAAGGAAGCATACTGGCAGCTGCAAATAATAAGCAAAAAAAAAAATGAAGTTTACACTTTATGAGTTTGGGTAGTATGATATTCATACATGCTATGGCAAGCAGGGACAGAACATGTGGGTGACAGTACCTTTGACATGTGTAGGATCTCTCACCCAGGGGCTTCCGAGCGCTCCTGATCAGCATGCACTTACCTGGAATGGCTGCCCAAAGTGCAGACTCTTAAGCAAGGGTGCCACTCCGTGGTAGAGTGTTTGCCTAGCATGTGTGAGGCCCTGATCCTTCTCCCAGACCTGCAGTAAAGGAGAACACACTCTGGGACTCTTATCTGACATCTCCTGTCTTGGCATCAGAGTCTGGTGTCTGCTGATGGAATACCCTTTCAGCAGGTCTCCATAATTGACTCTCTGGATGTTTAGAAAATATTCATATATATTAAGGTGTTGTCTAGAATCTTAAAATGTTAATCAATTTTTATTTTCTCCCTTTCAATGAATTCTAATAGACACAGGACTCCTGCTTGAGTCTGAGCAAGGGCACATCTATAATAAGTAAGTAAGAGACTTTTAAAATAAGTAGATGTATTTTGTTGGGTACTGTATTCACTTGAATATATTTTATTTATTGCTTTCTCTCAGATTTAATGAATTCCCAACAAACCTCCTTATACATCCCAACAGACTGGACTTTTCAATACAAATTCAAAATGTGATAGCAACCATAGAAAAATATATAAGTAAGTACTTGAAAAGGCTTAGTACCTTCTTTGAAAATCCTTTTTAAATTGATTATTATGTGATGCTCTTAGTCTGTAATATATAAGGCAGTTATAAATAAGATACCATGAATTCCAGTGTTTAGGATCAAGCAATGTTAATTTGGAATTATTTGAAGGGGTGTGTGTGTGTGTGTGTGTGTGTATGTGT
The DNA here is from genome assembly GCF_003668045.3 of Cricetulus griseus. Taxonomy (NCBI): domain Eukaryota; kingdom Metazoa; phylum Chordata; class Mammalia; order Rodentia; family Cricetidae; genus Cricetulus; species Cricetulus griseus. The sequence continues at coordinate 12,711,383 of NC_048598.1, read as the reverse complement.
GTGTGTACACATATGGTGTTAGAGTTTGCTAAAGGAACAGAACTGATGGAATGAGTTTGTGTGTATATACATATGTGTGTGTACATATCCATATCTGTGCACACACACACACACACACACACACACACACACACACACGAGAGAGAGAGAGAGAGAGAGAAAGAGAGAGAGAGAGAGAGAGAGAGAGAGAGAGAGAGAGAGAGAGGAGGATTTATTAGAGTGGTAGTCCAACAATGGCTTTGTCCCAGTGGTGGTTGTCCAGTCCATGAGACTGGATGTCCCAGAAGCTCCAGTTGATTGTTGAAGTCCCAGAGAAGTTCTAGTCTTCAGTTTCTGTTAGTATCCCAAAGAAGTAGGTTCTAATACCAATGAAGGACTGCCTCAGGAACAGGATAGATGAACTTGCCAATGAGAGTGAGGGCAAGCAAGCAAAAGAGCAAAAGCTTCCTTCTCCCATGTCCTTCTATGTGGGCTGTCACTAGGAGGTGTGGCCCAGATTTAGGGTGGGTCTTCCCATTTCAAATGATCGGGTCAAGCAAATCCCTCACAGGTGTGTCTAGCTGCTTGGCTTTAATAGATGATAGACTATAGATGTAGTCAAATTGACAACCAAGATTAGCCTGCATGCATATAAACAAAATGTATAAAAGATAAGAATAGGGCAAGCAGCTCAAGGCTTAAGTATTTGAATTTTGTTTCATAGCATTACAAAGATCTTGTTTCCACCTTGAATAAATTTTAAATGAGTATTTTCAGCTATGTGTAATAATTTGAGATTACATGGCAGTGACTTCCTTGGCCAAAGAATTTGTTCATTTCTCACAATAAGTTTTAGGAAAAAAATTAAACTAGTAGGACCCTTAGCAACTCATTTGTCATATGACATATTTTTGCTAAGTACAGGCAGCTATAGATCTATGCCATTGCCTTCTAGCTTTTATCACTGCAGACTTGTTTCCGCCCAGGGATTTATCACCTGGAATTAACTACTGTATAGAAATTATAGACATGTATCATTCTGTACTAACGTTTCTTAAGTTTAAGGTAGGGAGACTAAGTGTGGAGAAGTAGGCCCCCTGTCTGTCTTTCTAGAGATAAATTCCTTTTGCCACTTAGATTTCCTTTCCTTCTTTTATTTTGAGGTCTTTGTTTCCTGGGTTAAAACATCTGACCACTTCCATGGCTTTTTTTCCTCAATACACAGTGTTTTTGTCATTTGATTTGTTTTTGAAATCTTCATTATAAAATAATGTGAGGCTTCTATGAAAGTCACCACATAGTAGAGCATCCTTGCATGCTCTTCACATGCCCCCCCACCCTGTGCTGTGATCGTCCAAACCGCACAACCAACTGTACAGTAGTGCTAATGAAATGACAAAATTCAGCCACTTCACGGAGGTCAGTTTTCCATTCCAGGATCCAGAGTCCACAGAGTCCACACACAGTTCCACACTGCACTTGTCTCCTCAGTCTTCTGACCTATGATAGCTCCTTTTCTTGGGATTTTTTTTAATGCACTAGTTAGTTATCCCATAAAGACACGTCAGTTTGGTTTGTCTGCCCCATGAGATGATGCATTTGGGGCTGGGATGTGTAATAGTTGGGCATCCCCATGAGATGATGCATTTGGGGCTGGGATGTTGTAATAGTTGGGCATCCCCATGAGATGATGCATTTGGGGCTGGGATGTTGTAATAGTTGGGCATCCTTTCACTGTCTGAGGTCAGTAGCACACGAGGCTGCACGTCTTGTTGCTAATCACAAGTTCTGGGCTAAGGTGGACCTGGGGAGAGTTATAAGATAATACAAACATTGTATTTGTGCTGAAAAATACACCCATTAATTTTAGCATTCATCAGTGGGAAATCCTGCATCAGTTAACTGTGACTTCCCAAAAGGAGTGTCTGTTCCTCTAATTCCTCACACATTTGTCACTCAGGATTTTTCTATAAGGAATAGTCGTTACTCCATCTTCTGTTTACATATCTGTGAAGCATGAATAATAAAAACCCAGAAACAAATATTAGGGTTCAAGCTGAAGATCAGAGAAGCAAAACAAACCAAGCCACCAGAGAGCTCTTATCTCTATCAAGGCTGGGGAGATCCTGTCCTCAACGTGGCTGGAGACTAATTCCCTAAGACTGAACGCCAGCGCTGAGATCCTGCTCTGTCTCATATACCTCTCTAGTGCTGGGATTAAAGGTGTGGGCCACCACCACAACTAGCTTCTATGGCTAGCAGTATAGCTGCTGGGGTTAAAGATGTATAGCAACTCTATGGCTGTGGCTAGCTTTACATTTTAATCGCCATGCAAGATTTATTAAATCAGAAACAATATATCACCACATATGTGTGCCATAGGTTCAATTGTATTTGAATTCTCAGATTATATTTTCAGTGTAGCAGAATTACTTTATATTCTTACCTGTGGTGCATGGCGCTTTCTGGGTTTTCCTAGCCTTTGCCCATGTCATATTGCCAACCTTTAAAAAGTTCCTCTCTCCATTTCAATGGGGAGGTAGTAATACCACATTTTGGTGATTTCTGTTTCACTAGGACTTGATAGATGGTTCATTTTCCCTTATCCCAGTTATCATCTGTATGTTTTGTCAATGTTTACTGGCTGCTGTGTGTGAGAGATCTTTTAAGTGTGCTAGGTCAAATCTGTTACCAGCTGTAAGATTTGCAAAGACTTTCCCCCCTTTGCCTTAGCTCTCATTTTCACTAATAAAGCTAAACTACTTGGTAATATAAATTCCCAACATATCAATTTATTTCTACCATGCATGTTATGCTTTTGGTTTTGTGTCCAGAACTTCCTTAATCCAGGGTCCCACTATTTTCTCCTAGGAGTCATCCATTATGTACTCTGGAGTTAATTGTGTAAGCTGTAAAGTATATATCGAAGTTTCCTTTCTTTGTTGGGGGTGAAGGGAAAGGTCCACAGACATCTAAACTGTCAACTCCTTCCCAGTAGCTGCCTTGCCCTTGTATACTCAGAACAGTATAACACTTTCCACACAAAAGACAATATTCCCAGGTTTTACTTTGTGTGGCTGCTCCTACCACGACTCATTATCTGTAACAGTTCCTTCTGTTTATAATGCTAAATGCAAACCTTTGCACATGTCTGTGAATCCCTCCGTCAATACAGAGTAATGTCTGCCCATTAATCAAGTCTCTGTCAGTTTTGAACAGGACTAAATGCTGTGGCTACTTTTCAAGTGTGGCTTCTGAAAGACTCCTGGAAATACTAATTCTTCAATGCTGTGTTCCAGCCACCATCACGCCTCTTCACCAAGACCCTCGCCTCTCCAACATCATTGATTTGGTTTCAGCCCCGGATTTACCTAATAAGACAAAAAATGTATCCAAATACAAGAAGCTGATTCGATGGCCAGATTTCCATATCCTCTTTGAAACAGATGCTAACTACCAAAACAAAGTAAGTTTCAAGATATCATGTCTTGGAAGTGGGTGGTAAGGGAGCAGAACCCCACTGAAATTATTCTATGAACGTGATGTGTGGGAAGCTTCAGAGCATCCTAATCCATGGCAACGGGAGCGTCATCCCAGTGGGACTCTACATCATCTCCCCCCCCACACCCGTCTGAGCTCTACTTACCCTAGTTTTCCAAACCTCCACTGTGGAAGTGAGTTTTCATCCCTATGGTTCTTTTGTGACTTTGGCTTGCCAATATGTTGGCTCACCATTTCCCAGTCCTTCCCTTGCCACCTAACTATATATTTTTGTCCAAATTGACAGTAGAATATCATTACCTCAGCTTGTGTCTGGATTCTATGCTGTCCAAAACAACTATGTCTTAAGAACCAGGTGAAGCTGTGAATACATAGGACTAGCTTTCTCTGAGGCTATCTCAAGAGAGACACTTCAAAATCTTGTGACAAGCAGTGAAACAGATGGCTGGTCTCTGTAATACATAGTTCAATTAACACCTTGATTACAAAACTAAATATCTGTGTAAGCTTTACATAAAAGTCAAGTGTTAGTTGCCTTCATTTCTTGGTCTTGTTTTCAGCATATTTCAATATTTAATTCCAGCTCCAAACAGAATGACTTGCACAAGGACCATTATTTAACAGAAACTATCAGTTTGCCAAACTATGCATTTCCACTCCTATCATGAAAGTTTTGAGTAGCATTTTCATTCCCAGATTATGACTGTGCTGACGACTGTATCATTGTCATTTCCCAGATTGTGAGTGTGCTGACTATTGTATCATTGTCATTCCCAGATTGTGAGTGTGCTGATGACTATATCATTGTCATTCACAGATTGTGAGTCTGCTGGCGATTATTGGCAATTCAATGGGCCTGGTTAGCGATTACAGCTGCAGGTTTTTAAAGTACTGTTACATGGTAGAAAAGGCCAAAGTCATGAGTATGAAACTGCCATTCATGGGGATGTTAACATCAACAGAGTTTAAAACTATAATACATAAATTCAGAAACTACCTAAAACAGATTGTGACTATGTCCATCGAGATGCGCCTTGGAATTTTTTGTGTGAAAAGTTTGGATTATCAATTAGCATGCTTACCGTATGTTGACAGCATTATAGAAATGAGCTACAACCTGTTACGCTGTGCAATTGAGGAACATAATACAAACCTATTGGAAGTAAGTCTTTAAACCTGTCCTTTTCCGTAAGATTAACTGTAAGATACACACTCAAAAATATGCAGAAGTGTTATCCTCAGAGAACCTGAAAGTAGTGTGATTACATTTGCTTTTGTTTTTCACCTTTGTCTGTGTGTGTGCATTCACACATACAAGTGTGACTGGCAAGTGCTCTGTGGCACAAGTGTGGCAGTCAGAGAACAACTTCAGTGTTAGCTTGTCTTCCTCCTTGTTAGAGAAATCGTGTCTCCTGATTGTAGCATAAACCAGGCCCTTGGGCTTCTGGGAATTCTTCTGTCTCCACTGGATCTGGCCCTGGGAACCCTGGGATTATGGACATGCTGCTGTGTCTGGTTTTACAGTTTGTGGAGAGGCAAGCTTGAGCCCTCAGACTACATGGCAAGTGCTTTACCCAACTCGGCCATCTCCCCAGCACCTACCTGAGAACTGTCTGTAACCACACTGCAAGCTGCGGCTTCCCGTGTCGTTTTTCCACCCCTCCCCCATTTTGCCTTTTTAACAATGCATCACTATCTGGCATTATTTTAGATGTTCCTTTGTTCATCATCCTCTTAGTTAGAACATAAGATCCACCATACTATGGAGTGTCTGTGGTAAATCTTGGATCGCTGATGAGTGTTCAGTGTGAATTCAGGCTGCCATTGGGGGTAGTTCTCTTATGGGACAAATTTCTAAGACCATGGTCATTTGAAGCTTCTGTGGAAAACTTCGAGCATGTAAACGCCTGGGAGCACCCCAAATTTAAGTTTCTAGGACAAATATGGATCCTTGTATGCCAGCCATTGTCTATACCAGCATCCTCACTAATGCCCTCGACCTGCTTAAAAACTGGAATCTATGATAACAGCTGTCATCTTCTCTTTATTTAGCCAGACCACCAATACTTCTTAAACCTAAAGTTAGTGCTGTGCCTCTGCAATATAACGGTGAGAAGGTGGCATTGTTCTTGCGCAGACAGAGTCTTAATGTAGCATAAAATCTCATCAGAAGTATCTAACAGAGCCTGGGTGGACCAGGAATCGTTTTAAAAATGCTAATTACTAAAGGAGAAGTGCCAGTAGTGGAGAAGCACTGGGCTGACCATCAGGCTGACCATTGCAGGCGATTGTTAATGTAACTGGGTTCAGGTACATATGACCCCCTCCCACCACCACAACCACCAAAAGAAATGAACCGCGGTTTACACATGTTAGAAGTAATCCCTCTGTCAGAGAGTAGTATTACAGCGAGACAGCCTAAGTTTACTTTGAGACTCCACAAAGTCACAGAGAGTACTGGATGCTTGGGGCTCACTGGGCCTTCCCCTAGGCACCTCTGACATCAAATGCCTCTTCTAGGCAGCAGGGCAGAAGAAGGCAGCGTGCCCACTCTGGGTCTAGGAAGTTGGGCAGTAAAATGTATTCATAGAGTTACCTTCCTAAGAGTTTCCCCACACCATCTCACATTTTAACTTCAATTATTCACTACTGAAAAATAATATTTATTACTTTTTTGAGACTTTCAGGCAATGTATTTTGACCATATTCATCTCCTTCCCCAATTCCTCCCAGGTCTACCCCCACGTCCTACCTACCCAAGTTTGCGCTGCCTTTCTGTCTCTTTTTTAAGCCCCTCAAATCTAATCTATGTTGGTCAGCTACTCAAGTGTAGAGCCTATTCCGGAGTGTAGTTGAGCTACCAGGGGTCAGACCATTGAAGAAAACTGACTCTCCCTCTCCCGGAAGCTATCAAATGCCAATAGCTCCCTCGTGGGGGTGGGACTTCCTGTCCATCTCCCCTCTCCATGCTGGGATTTGGTCCGGCTCGAGCTTTCACAGGTCTTGTGAGGGCTGTTACAATTGCTGTGCGTCCATATGTACAACTTCCCTGTTGTGTCCAGAAAAGACTGTTCCCCTGAGTTCACCAACTCTGCCCCCTCTTCATCAACAATCCCTGAAGTTTGGAGGGGAGGATTGTGAATAGGTGTCCCATTTAGGGCCAGGCATCCCACCGTTTCTTACTCTCTGCACCTTAGCCAGCCATGGGTCTCTGCTAACTGCCATCTATTGCAAGAAGAAGCCTCTCGGATTAGGGTTGAATCACGATTCTGTAACTTTACCATCATTCTGATCTTAGACTAACTTGAGATTCAGTTCCTTGTCTGATTTGCAAACACACTCTCTCAATAAGGTGGGGCCGTGTAGGAGAACCTGGGATATGAATGGTCAGAATGATGGTGTGCCCCCCCCAATATTCCAGCCCCACTCTTGTAATCCCCATCATACTTATTTATTTCAAGTTATCCATAGAATGTCTTGCCTGTCTTATACCATTTATTTTACATGTGAAACATAGTCAAGCCCTTTCTGCTCATGGTAGAGGGATTTAGTAGTGTCAGTGTTCTAGCAGTTAGCAAACACTTAGAATTATGTGCCCTTTGTATATTAATGTTTTCGGAAATTACATCTGTAGAAGTCAGAATTCCAAGATTCAAACAATATGTTCTAAAACAGTGAAATTATTGCATACTTATCATTGGCACGTCAATACTTTCAGATCTTAGACTCATCACTGCACAAACTGGATTCTGAGCCTGTGGAAGTAGGGGAATTTGTGGATCACTTTAATTTTTTGGAAGATATTTCCTCGAGTTTATCTCAATTAGAGAAAGATTTCTCCACAATTTCTCAGCTGTATTCTGTTGTGAGGCATTACCAGATCGAAATTTCTGAAGACCAGAATGCCATCTACAGAATCCTTTTCATGAAGTTAAATCATCTAAAAACAGCTATAAGGATACTTGCCAGCAATAAAGAAATCACCCTAACTAAATTCAGGAACAGTTTGGATGTATATATTGTTGGTTTAAGAGTGGAGGTCAGCAAGTTAAAAGATAAAGTAAGTGCTTTTTATGTTTTTATTAGGTTTTTCATCTCAGTCTTCTGTAATGCTATGTGTGTAAATACTCATTGTCTATGGGATCCCAGTTAAATAATTTAATCCAAATGTATTTGCCCTGTGTGGTGCTTTGATTGAGAAATGCCCATATTGGAACACTCAGTCTCCAGCTAGTGGCCCTGTCTAGGGTGGTTAAGAAGGTGTGGCATTGCTGGAAGAAGTATGTCACTGGGGGTGGACTTTCAGAGTAAAACCCTCACATGATACTGGTTTGCCTTCTCTGCATCCTGAGAGAACTTGAGGGTGCAGCTCTCTGCTCTGGCTGCCATGCCTGATCCTTGTAGTCACTGCTTTCCTGCTGCGATAGGTTTTTATCCCAAACTCTTCTGTAAGTTAGTTGCCTTGGTCATGGTGTTTTATCCCAGCAATGGAAAAGAAGCTAACACACCCTGGGATTCCCAAATAGAGTTTTGATGATTTGTGAAGTTTAATGGGACATAAGATCACAAAACTCCCCCCCCTTTTTTTTCCGCTCTACCCGGAATTTAGCATTTTCTTTAGCTATGCGGATGAATGTATTAAACACGGTAGCAAAGTTCTTCAACAACAGAATAAAAGGGAGCAACAAAAAGCAGACTCTCTGAAAATTGTTCTAGGCTCTTGAGTCAGGTGGTAATATTCCAATTCCATTCACTTTATCATGTCAAAAAGTAGGTTATTTGCTAGAGGTGGTGCCAGCAAGACATGGTTGTGTTCTGGGTAGTCTTGCCTCTTTGAGTATTTTTCCTCTGGGTTTTAGATCAGAAACCCCGCCCTGCTGTGTGCCAGTACTTCAGTTTCAAAAGCCAAGGACATGATCAATTCCTACATAGCGAAAACTGAAAACCTGACTGAGAAAGTGAAAACATACGCAAGCTACCAGAACTATTTTGACGAGTCCCAGGCGCACATGCACACTCTTAACATAGAGGAGATGTCTCAGATTGTGCTGTCGGAGCTCTCCGAAATTGAGTGTGACCTGATGCTCAAGAAGCTGTTATGGGAGGCACAGGAAGAGTGGGTGACGCTTTTCTGGGAATGGAAGAGATGCAGTCTCCAGAGCATCGATGTAAACTTAGTGAGGAGTAACGTCGCCAAGTGGCTGCACATAATCGTTGTCCTGGAAAAAGGTACCGTGCACTGCACTCCTCCAAGCTTCCTACCCGCCAAAGGCAAAACGACATCTGCAGAGAGACAGTTAAACGAATTTAAGTAGAGATCATTCACTAAAGCAAGAAACAGTTTAAAGCCTTGGGTCTCCGGAGGGATGGATAACCACAAGTAATTATGAATAGTTTGGTATCTTTTAAAGGTTGGTTTCATGAGCTGGGTGGTGATAATGCACACCTTTGGTCCCAGCACTCAGGAGGCAGAGGCAGGTGGATCTATGTGAGTTTGAGGCCAGCCTGGTCTCCAGAGCAGATGCCAGGACAGCCAAGACTGTTACACAGAGAAACATTGTCTCAAACACACGCACGCACGCACGCACGCACGCACGCACGCACGCACGCACGCACATGCACGCAGGCAAAGTTGGCTTCATGGGTAGATGTCCAGATATTTCAGAATCAGTTTTGACTCCCAGGGTTTGTGAGCTTGAGATATCTTGATGCTAAGATCCTGCCTGCAGAATTGTTTCCTGAATTCTATATCTGATGCTTATAACATCCTTTGGGCAGTGGGAAAAACACCTCAAGTCATTCTGTGACATTGGCCTGTGATAACCATCACTTTTGAGGTGGTGCCTACACAGACACGCTGCCCTGTGACAGCATTCTCTGTGTTTAACGTGGACAAGATTGTCTTTGCTTTTTGTTAAGTCTCCCTTGTCACTCACTACACCTCAAGCTAGAAACCATTCTCTAGAAGGGCCATCGAAACATTTTAGCTTGCTTGCTGTTAAATTGTACAACCTAGGGCTGTAGCTCCACTATGGAGCATGCGCTTTAGAGGACAAAGGCCTGTGTTTCAATCCCCAACAGCACAGAAGCAAAGGAACAAGTGTACACTGTATTACACAATAAATGTCACTGTCACAATGGGGCTGTGTGGAGCGTGGAGCCTCCACACAGTGGAGTGCCTGCAATCCCAGCACTTAGGAGACTGAGGCAGGAGGTTCATAAATTCAAGACCAACCTAAATTACATGATAAGATCCTGTTCCAGAAAAACATCTCAACAAGCAAACAAACAAACAAACAAAAATCCACGTGTGTGTGTGTGTGTGTGTGTGTGTGTGTGTGTGTGTGTGTGTGTGTGTGTGATGTATATTCCTGTGAGGGAAAGAAGTCTGGGAAACCTGGTGCTAGGTGCCTTCCAAGCACTACATTTCCCAAGACAACTTGGGTCTGTTCCACTTGGTGTTTAGCCATTTATCTGGATAATTATTTTCTTATATTTCAATCCTTAATTGATGTTATAACTGTTTGGCATCAGTAAGGCTTCATTGTTCTATAATGAAGATTAACAAGTGATAAAACGGCATTATATTGATTAGCAAATTTTAAGGAAAAATTCTCATCTTCTCAGTTCATTTGGTTAAAAAGATATGAACATATCATTAGTCTACCAAATTCCTGGTATTTATAGGTTTGCCTAAAAATGATATGGTAGCACACCTCAAGCAGTCAGTGATGGACTTCAAGCAGGAACTTCCTATCATCACAGCACTGGGAAACTCTTGTCTCAAGCCACGGCACTGGGAGGCTCTTCGGGAGCTTACCGGAAAGTCGATTTCTCTTGATAAAAACCTCTCAGTAGACAAACTGCTAGCTCTCAAGGTAAGTAAAAATAGTTGACAAGAACATGCTGAATCATGAGGGGTTAGTTTTAATTACAGGCAAGGAAGCCTACAAGGAACATACATTAGAAAACAGGGAGGTGGGCGGAGTGTCTGGGATAGCCAGGAGTCCCTGACAGACTGTTATATTTGGGGGGAGGGGGCTTCGTTTTAGCTTTATTACTGAGGCGACTAGAGAACAGTAACCCTGGCTTTTGTATGTGACAAACGTCATTCTTTATCATGCCAATTCTTACACAGATTACATTTTATAGGTCTAGAAATGTCAAATGCACTGTGGCTCATCTTATACATAGTGAAAATATATTAAGAACGTATTGGGACAGTCTTACAAATAACAATATTTTGTTTTAAAAGCCAAATTAGCAACAGTTTGATTTCCCACAAAGCTCTATTATATAGGGCTCTAGATATGTCTTGGTTTGTAGAGAGCCTGCCTAGCATTTAGGAACTCTGGGTTCTATTCCTAAGACCATGTAAACCAACCTGGAATATGGTGTGTGCCTGTAATCTCAGCCCTCAGGAGGTAGAGGCAGACTGAGGATCAGAAGTTTGAGGCCATTCTTAAATGTAAACCCTACCTGAGGCCAGCCTGGTCTATGCAAAATCATTTCTCAAAAAATAGCAAAGCGAATAAGATCTATATGATGTAAATGTAGAGACTTTATGCTCGAAGGTTACAGGAGATGATAATTCATTAAAGGCAGTAGCATCCTTCTAAAACTGTCCCAGTATCACAGCATTTGAAAACCCACCTCTTTGCCTATCAAGCTTTGATCATAAAGACTCAACAGGACTAGATTCAGGTGGCTCAGACTTTGTCTTACACATTGTATCTACATTTTATTTTTAGCCATCTCAAAGTATAGTTGGAGGAAAAGTTTTTCTGTAGCATAAAACTTTTAGCTAGTTCTGGGGCTTTAAAATCTATGTTGCCTGAATGATAGATGTTTGATGAGGAACAAAATCGAACCCGAGATAGGTTATTAACTGGTAATTTTTGGGGAATATATACTCATACAAGGAATCAGTAACCAGATTTGGCACTCAGAGAAGTCCAGTCCCAGATGCTTCCAGGAGCTAGCTGAACTCTGAGAGAGAGAGAGAGAGAGAGAGAGAGAGAGAGAGAGAGAGAGAGAGAGAGAGAGAGAGAGAGAGAGAGAGAGAGAGCCACCTCCCATCCTCTCTCTTGTCCTACCCTCTACGTACCTGTAACCACGCCCAAATGGGCATGGTCAGCAGTACAGGTAACCAGGGTCTCTCCCTTCAGATGTTAAAGAGCAAGCCTCTTTCACACTGCTGCTGTTTAAGGCCACAAACACTCCCTGTCAACCCGAGCCCTCTGTGTCATCTTTGGAAACACATAACAAATGGTGCAAGTTCATCTTCTCTTGGTTCATAGCACCTGCTGTGCTGCATTAGCAAACAGAGATTAAGCCTCATTCTTTTTTTATCATTTTTATTTAAATTAGAAACAATCTTATTTTATATATCAATCCCAGTTCCCTCTCCCTCCCCTCCTCCCATGCCTCCCACCGACCCCCATCCCATCCCTTTCCTCTCCATAGAAAGGGTGAGGCCTTCCATGGGGGATCTTCAAAGTCTGTCACATCATTTGGAGCAGGGCCTAGACCCTCCCCCATGTGTCTAGGCTAAGAGAATATCCCTCTATATGGAATGGGTTCCCAATGTCCATTCAGACACTAGTGATAAATACTGATCCATTACCAGAGGCACCATAGACCCAGGTCTTCTAACTGACACCCACGTTCAGGGACCCTAGTTCTATCCTATGTTGGTTTCCCAGCTATCAGTCCCGGGTCCATGAGCTCCCCCTTGTTCAGGTCAACTGTTTCTGTGGGTTTCACCAGCCTGGTCTTGACCCCTTTGCTCATCACTCCTCCCTCTATTAAGCCTCATTCTTTAGCCCCGTGGAGATTATATGTGTAAGAGTAGTGGTAGATTCAGTTTTGTAATAAGGGATAGAAACAGTAATCCCAGGTAGTTCATTTGAAAGGTGGAACTGAGAAGTTCTCTGAGTCTCTAGAATGGGAGTGAATCTAAAGATTTTCTACCAGGATCTTATGGGAACCTGCAGTCAATGCATGTGGAAGAAAGCTTGTATATCTTACCAATGCATAAAAACAAAACAAAACAAAAACCAACCAAAACACCCTTAGTCTTTGGTTAATGTAGCAAAGAAAAAGAAGCTATAGAAATCTGGGTTCATTGGGTTGCTTTCTCTTGGGTGATGCTCTAAGAAATGTAGGAAGTAAAAGCTTGTTGGAAAGTAGCAAGGCCATAGGCATTGGTGTGGAGGGAATGGAGTTGGAAGAGATGGCACTGGCCGCACATACATGAGGAGAACGCAGGCCCTTGTCCCTGCCAGCGATGAGATGAAGAAGACATTGCAGTTGAGCATGAAGCATGTGGCCCAAGTGACTCAACAGAGCTCTGTCATAACTCAGGCCCCGTGGTCTACCTCACCAGCGTCAGAGCTGTGGCTCTGCACACCTCTCAAGAAATGGGTTTAAGTCTCCCATGTTAGATGCTTTGGGAATTGTTGGCTCCTCTGGATATTAAATGACTTCTTCATTTCAGCTGCTTCCATATGGAAAGAAAATAAGTGAAATATCGATCGCAGCCATAAATGAGGCTGCTCTTGAGAAAATGATGTTTAAGATCATCGAGCTCTGGAACACATCTCCTCTGCATTTGGTGCTTCACCACACAGAGGGTTACTCCATCCTTATCATCTCATCCATCGATGACACCATAGCCCAGCTGGAGGACTCCCAGGCCATCCTCGCCACAATCAAAGCGTCTTCCTATATGACGCCAATTGAGGTAGACGCTGTGGAGATGATTTGGGAATGTTTTCATTTTCTGCAGCCTACCAGGTTCACTGTGCTTTCTGCAAACTCATATTTGATTTCAATTATTTGAGCTTTTCATGTTTATATAGAAGATGGAATATTTAATAATGTGAACACTAAAAATAATTTTTATACAAGTAATCATTAGTTATCCATGAGGAAATATCAAAGTTTAATTTGGATGGGCAAGATAAATTTATATATATATATATATATATATATATATATATATATATATCCACAAAATATGACTTTTACCAGTTTCTCATAACTCATAACTGGCAGCCCTGCATCCAATAACTTAACTAAAATTAATTTTCAAGCTTTAAGAAACTTAATCAGGTGTGTACTGATAGGCTCTTCCATAACAAAATTAATATAATTGTTATATGGATGTGTCCCTCTGTACAGATTAGAGAGAGTCATAGAAAGGTCTGTGCAAATGGAATTCATATTTGTAAATATGCGAACACTTAAGGGAACATGTCGTTTAGATGGGCCTTAGAGAAAAAAACAATGTATGGGAGGAAGAGAAGAAAGCAAATGGATTATAGTAACACAAAAATTGTGATTAAGAGAATAACAGAAAAAAATAAGATTCACAAAAAAATGAGATACAAATAATTTTAAGATTTTAACTTTGGAAATGAGCAGCAAGAACAGATCATATGTCCAACCTGGTTACAGTTGTGAAAATGCACAAAATGCCTTTACTAAAATAAAAATTCATTAGGAAGTTGTAAACTGGGCATATTTGAAAAGACTAAAGAACTCACACATCCAGGAAGAACTACTTCTAAATAAGATGAATTTGAAGGACTTGTTACCATCCTGCCCAAAAAACTTAACCAAATCAGAAGAATAGATAGATAGATAGATAGATAGATAGATAGATAGATAGAGATATGTGTACATATAGTCTGCATGTTACATGAGTTAATTTTATGTATGTGTGCAAGTCTTAACAAAAAGATTTGTTTCTCATATAATGTATGAGAAAATTAGATGAGCAAGACATCTGAAAACTAAAGACTGAATAGAGCCAGGTTTATTTGCGTTTATGGTTGTGTTATGTCAGTGACCACTGATTGCCTCACTTCAGTTTCTATTATGTGATTCTTAGTAATTTCATGCATTTAGATTGTTATATTCAGGTTTTTTTCCTCTTGTAGGATCTTGTGACTGAATGGCATCAGAACTTGAACCTCTTCTCTTTAACCATTGAGGAATGGATGAAATGTCAGAGAGACTGGCTTTATCTTGAGCCAATCTTTAATTCTTCAGAAATGCAAAAGTAAGAAAATAAATTTTAAAAAAAGTCATGTGCAGGTGAAAGAAAGAAAGGAAGGAAGGAAGGAAGGAAGGAAGGAAGGAAGAAATACACAGGGGGATTTAACCTTCCGGAAATGATCTCTCTGATGAATGAACACCAACTGTGGTTTGAGTGTGAAAAGTCATGTGATTGGATACAATCACATCCAGTTATTTGTGGGAAGACTGAGGAACCTTTAGGAGGAAATGGGTAGTTGACTGTGAACATTGAGTGTTCACAGCCTGCGGCACTTCCTGTCTGCGGATCCCACGTGAGCAGCTGGCCTCCTGCTCCAGCTACCATACCTTCCCCTCGTGGTAGACCAAAATAACCCTTCCTCCCTGAATTGCTTCTGGCCAAGTGATGACGGACACATACAGGGATGAACTGTTAGACCATTGTTACTTTCTTACCCATAGACTACTACAAGGGTCATCTTCCTTTTGAAAACATAGTTCCCTTGATTGCTAAAATAAAGTTATAAAAACTGAGCTGCATCGATCGGAACATTACAGACACATGTTATGTGTCTCTTTAGTTCTGGGCGATTAGTGCGGTTCTGACGTTAGTAAGAAATATGCTTCTCCATGGCGTTCATACATAAATGAGAAATTCCCACTCTGCACCAGCTGGAGTAGCGGGACTTGGCATGCGATAAGGGTCCCATTCTCTTCCTTCATCCACAGCGCTCCAACTAATTGACTTCTAGCTTCTTAAAAGTGCTTAATCTTGAGAGTGTTCAAATGGAGACAAAGGAGGTATCCAGGAAGAATTTACAGTCTACATGGCTGCTGTAGACACGCGGAGGGGCAGCCACCCATCACAGCAGGAGCAAATGGCAGGAGCCTTGTCCCTCATGGTGCTAGAACTGGGAACAGAGACCTAAGTTCATTCTATGAGGGCCCATCTCCTACATGTTTTACTACTTCCCAGTGTCAGGGGCTGGGGGCACGCTGGCTTTGGGGACACATTCAAGTTGCAGACTGGAGACACAGACAGCTTTTACTTATCTTTATATAGAATTTCTGTGTATCTGTTGTCTGCTATACATTAAGCAAAATCTTGATAAATGATAATTGTATTTCACCCTGTTTTTCTTGAAATACATACTGCTTATAAAAATAGATACAATGGCTAATCAAGTAAATTTGTCTTATAAATTCAGCAAAATTATCTGATAAATTCAACAATAGGGTAGGCTTTCACTGAAGCACTCTCAGAATTATTCACATTTATTTTTATCTTTAAAGACAGCTGCCTACAGAAACAAGACTTTTCTCCCAGGTGCTTATCATGTGGAGAGAAATAACGGGGAGAGTGCTGAACAAACTCAACGCTTTGCACATAACTGTCACTACAAGGATCATCGACGTTCTGAAAATCTGCAATGGACACCTTGAAAACATAAAGAAAAGTCTGGAGGTAAGCAAGCTACAGCAGACCCCAAGTGCCGCGGTACCGTGGTGCATCAGGGCAGACTTTCCTCTCTGTGTCCCTGCCAGCAGCTTTTCTAACTCTCACTGCCATTTTTGTTTTAATGAAAGTACTAGCAAAAGAGAAAAAGATGGGTGGACCAGTCAAATGAGCCTCGAGAGAAGCACCACGCTTTTCCATACAGCAACATTTTTTTTTTAAGCCAAGAAGAGCAGTAGCCCTCCCACAAGCTTCGTGCATTTGAAGCACCTGAACTGGCCTGGAGAGAGCTCTTACTTAACACTTAATGAAGGCTAACGACTGTATTAGTCCTGCCTTTATTAAGGTGGTAAGTACTGCAGAAGCTGGGGCAGGATGATTGACATTTGTGAGCTGGCCGGAAATCACAAAACAGAGCTGGGAACTAGAGGCGTCCCCATAGAAGGACATCGTGCTCAGGCTCAATGCTCACCCACCCGTAAGACACTTAAGTGGACATTGTCAACTGTGGGTACAATCCCTGGCCCATGATTTTCCTTCTCCTGGTTTCCATTACTTGTAGCCAGCTGTGATTTGAAGATCTTAACTAGGAAGCCCTAGAAATGATTGATGAGTCTCTGATCATGAACCAGTCTGCACAGTGATAACGTCTCCATCCTGTTCAGGCCGTCAGTCACCCCTTTGTCCAGAGGGCCTGCCTCCCGCATACCGAACAACTCACTGCTCCCTCACTTACTAGATCTACTGCCATAGTTTCTCAATGTTGTCGCCAAGATTCCAGGCTTCCAGAAAGGTCTCTTTCTATGCATAAGAGTGGCTGGCTTCTGTATTGGGGTCCTGATAGAGCATTGTGGTCCCAGCTAAAGGGTGAGTGGTTACGTATGAAACCGCCAGGAAGCATCATGGGTAAAGAAGAGGCGTGATGAGCTGATCCTTAAGAGGTGTTGATAAGAGTGGATGGGGCTGGGGGGCGGACACAAAGGGAAATACAGGGTTGCTAAGCAATGGAACAAATGTGAGATGATACAGGTAAGAACGGGGCTTTGGAAAATGCCGCGTAACATAAAGACTGACATGTTCCCAAAATGTTTGGAAGGGGCAATTGCAGCATGTGAGGATACTGAGAGACGAGTAGAAAACCTGAGTCAATAAACTGTCTTCTCAGGAATTCAGAGAAGGCAAGTGCATGGGCAGAGAGAGAGCAGAGGGGGGAGAGGATTCCCTGTGTCTTTGTAATGAGAGAAAATTCATTGGCAGCAGAGGCCTTCTACGAGGTAGAGACTGAAGACATGGGGGAGGAACGAGGGAAATGACGCCGTAGGCCACACCCACCCTGTGACAAAAGATAAGACTGGAAAGATGAATGAGCTGTAGCATGGGTTGAGAAGCGTGGGGGACTGGGTGGAGTAGAGCCTGAGATCATTTGTAGAAATGATGTGCCCTCTGTGGGGATGACAAACAGGCCAGAAAGCTGCAAGCTTGGGAGAGGAGGGAGGCGTGCTGGCGATACTTGTGCTCAGCCGTCACATGGTGGTGACGGTAGAGGCGCCGTGTGGCAGGGCAGAGCTCTGCTGTTGGCTTGCTTCTGCTTTCATTTCCCTTTCCTTTAGTGTTGCCTTACTAAGAAGTGCTTCAGCTTTCATGGAGCTTGAGCTACCATCTGGCTGGATCTAGTGTGCACCGCACCTTTAATACTGCAGGCCAGGTGAAGGTATGATCCCCAGGGCGGTCGGACACGTGCCCTCAGCAGCATTTCTTTTGGCTTTGGACAGGATTACCTTGACGCTAAAAGAATGATTTTCCCAAGATTCTACTTTCTCAGCAACGCTGAACTTCTTCATATTCTAGCTAACAGCACAAACCCCAATTCCGTGCAGGTAAACAGCATTGTCCCCTCTCGGTATCATGTCCTCTCTCTGTCGGGGCTTTACTGTGTGACTGATGGGCGTGTTCTGGTTTGCAGCCTCATCTTTCGAAATGCTTTGAAAACGTGAAGCACGTGCTGCTATGGAAACACGAAGTTGGCCCTCCGTCTGTGAAGATGCTCATCTCGGCGGAAGGAGAGGGCCTGGTGCTGCCCAAGTATGAGGAGCACGGCGACCCCACACTTAGGCTCTTAGAGCCACTGTTTCTTCCAGATGGTGTCCTCGTGTGAACACAGGCTCCCCCACCTCACCACAGCGGGCTC
The DNA here is from genome assembly GCF_003668045.3 of Cricetulus griseus. NCBI lineage: Eukaryota > Metazoa > Chordata > Mammalia > Rodentia > Cricetidae > Cricetulus > Cricetulus griseus. The sequence goes on along the minus strand of NC_048598.1, from coordinate 12,693,216 downwards.
TCTGCTCACTTTCACTTTAACGTAAAGTTGGAACAAAGAACTGCCCAACCCTGGGCACTAATTCACACTAGCTTTTGCCCCACGGGAATCTGACTTTTCAGATAGACCCGGAATGTGCTCTGTGGGATCTGTGGGCATTGTTCTGACCCCGGTTTCACCGTGGTGGGTTCCCAGGCAAGCGCCGCAAGCCAAGGCCTTCTGCCTCACTAATCCCGTTTGCCAGCCTCAGAGGGTCCTCCAGCCCCCAGCAGCTGGTTTCTGAGGAAAAGCAATGCCATGCCCAAGCTCTCCTACCCAACAAAGCCCCCAGCCCAATTTAGGTATTGGAAAATTCCAAAAATACCTTTACTTTTTTTTTTTTAATTTACATGCCTGCATGTGTATCTGTGTGATGCCAGTGCTCTTAACTGCTGAGTATCTTATAATACAATTTATCTCTCACACATTCTATGTTATCTGAAATCTAATTATATTCCTACTTTTGATATCAGAATTCCCTAAAGAAATGTGTTTTACTGCATGGTTTTCCAAGTAAAAAAAAATTGGTAAAAACTAGAATGTACAGTCTTACAGTTCTTTGCCCCAAAAGTAATGTGTGTGTCAAGAACTTAACTTACAAGTTTTTCAAAGAAAGAAAGTATTATAGTAATTTTGATAATATTTTTTAACAAATTATAGGAAAATCCGAGTAAGAACTGCTGTGGAGCAGTGGATGGTGAATGTGGAGAAAAGCATGTTCGATGTGCTGAAAAAGTGAGTACAGGATTTAAACCCTGAAATTATACATACTGTGCGTGCTGCATGTGTACTGTGTGCGTGCTGCGTGTGCACTGTGTGTGTGTGCTGCGTGTGCACCGTGTGTGTGCTGCGTGTGCACCGTGTGTGTGTGCTGCGTGTGCACCGTGTGTGTGTGCTGCGTGTGCACCGTGTGTGTGTGCTGCGTGTGCACCGTGTGTGTGCTGCGTGTGCACCGTGTGTGTGTGCTGCGTGTGCACCGTGTGTGTGTGCTGCGTGTGCACCGTGTGTGTGCTGCGTGTGCACCTGTGTGTGTGTGTGCTGCGTGTGCACTGTGCACTGTGTGTGTGCGTGTGCACCGTGTGTGTGTGCTGCGTGTGCACCGTGTGTGTGCTGCGTGTGCACCGTGTGTGTGCTGCGTGTGCACTGTGTGTGTGTGCTGTGTGTGTGTGTGTGCTGCGTGTGCACCGTGTGTGTGTGCTGCGTGTGTGTGTGCTGCTGCGTGTACTGTGTGTGTGTGTGTGTGCGTGCACTGTGTGTGTGCTGCGTGTGCACCGTGTGTGTGTGCTGCGTGTGCACCGTGTGTGTGCTGCGTGTGCACTGTGTGTGTGTGCTGCGTGTGTACCGTGTGTGTGCTGCGTGTGCACCGTGTGTGTGTGCTGCATGTGCATCACGTGTGTGCTGCGTGTACATCGTGTGTGCACTGTGTGTGTGCATCGTAGGTGTGTGTGCTGTGTGTGTGCACTGTGTGTGTGTGCTGTGTGTGCATTGTATGTGTATGCTGTGTATACATTGTGTGCTGTGTATGCATTGTGTGTGTTGTTTGAGTGTTGTATTTGTATGTGTTATGTGGGCCGTTGTGTGTGTGTGTGTGTGTGTGTGTGTGTGTGTGTGTCTCTGTGTGTGTGTGTGTGTCTCTGTGTGTGTGTGTGTGTCTCTGTGTGTGTGTGTGTCTGTGTGTGTGTGTGTGTGTCTGTGTGTGTGTGTGTGTCTGTGTGTGTGTGTGTGTGTGTGTGTGTGTGTGTGTGTGTGTGTGTGTGTGTGTGTGTGTCTGTGTGTGTGTGTGTGTGTGTGTGTCTGTGTGTGTGTGTGTGTCTGTGTGTGCTTGGGCATCAAATATCAGCCAAGACATGACTCAAGCCAGTTCCAGTCTGCTTTCAAAAGCGTCGGGCTCACTACTTTGTGTCTCTGTTGCACTTTTACTCCCTCACACTGTTGAGTAGGTTTAGACCTGGAGGTGAGCAGTGCTGGAGACCCGACACGGAACCTTGTGCACTAGGCGAGCATTGCTGAGGGACAGCCTTTGCTTGGTGTCTTCAATATTCTCTTTTGTTTATTACTCTGTGATTGCCATCTACGTTCAGGGAAGAAAGTACCCCAGAGTATAGGCTTCTAAAAATAGTTTGACTAGAGCAGTTGTGTTACGTTTTCAAATTGTTGTTAAAAACCTTTTTCATGCAATATATTTGAATCCTATTCCTTCCCCTCCCAGCTCTTCCCCACCTGGCTCCCAGCTGCATGTTCTTCCTCTCTCTGTATGGAAGCGCTGCCTTAACTCTTGCTATTTACTAATCTTTGGAGAATGTGTTGTCTTTCCCTTGCCTCTGTTTCCATCCCAGATGATATTGACAGGGTAGAAACCAGAAAGATGTAATGCCCCCAGTAAAAACTATTTTTTTTTCTTCATTTCTATTTTTTATTAGTTCAAATTAGGAACCAGCCTGCTTATATGTCAATCCCTTCTCCCTCCCCCTTCCCCTCCCCTCCTCCAACCCATCCCCAACCCCCGAAGTGCCCCCCACTCCATCCACCCTCCACTCCCCAGGCAGGGTAGGACCCTCGACGGGGCTCCCCAAAGTCCACCACATCATCCTGGGCCGGGCCTAGGCCCCTCCCCCATGTGTCCAGGCCGAGAGAGCATCCCTTCACGTGGGATGGGCTCTCAAAGTCCTTTCTTGCACCTGGGAAAAATACTGATCCACTACCAGGGTCCCCCTAGAGTGTGGAGGCCTCCTCATTGACATCCATGTTCAGGGGTCAGGATCAGTTCTGTACTGGCCTCCCAGACAGCAGTCTGGGGTCCATGTGCTCCCCCTTGTACAGGCCAACTCTTTCTGTGGGTTTCAGCAACCTGGTAACAACCCCTTCGATCTTCATTCCTCCCTCTCTGTAACAGGTTCCAGAGTTCAGTTCAGTTCAGTGTATATCTGTGGGTGTCTGCCTCTGATCCCATCAGCCGTTGGATGAGGGCTCTAGGATGGCATAAAAAGTAGTCATCAGTCTCATTATAGGGGAAGGGCATTTAGGGTATCCTCTCCACCATTGCCTAGATTGTCAGTTCGTGTCATCCTTGTAGGTCTCTGGAAATCTCCCTAGTACCAGATCTCTCCTCAGACCTATAATGGCTCCCTCTAATATGGTATCTCTCATCCTGCTCGCCTCTATTCTTCCCCCAACTCAACATTTCTGCTACTCCATTTCCTCCTGTCCCCTCCTCTTCTTCTCCTCCCATTCTGGAATCTCCCTCTCCCCTACCCTCATGCTCCCAATAGGCTCAGGAGTTCCTGCCCCTTCCCATTCTCTGGGGTCCATGCATTTTTCCCTTAGAGTCCTTCTTGTTTCCTAGTTTCTTTGGTGAAGAGGATTGTAGGCTGGTAATCCTTTGCTCTATGTCTAAAATTCATATGTGAGTACATACCATGCTTGTCTTTTTGTGACTGTGTTACCTCACTCAGGATGGTTTCTTCTAGTTCCATCCATTTGCCTATGAATTTCAAGATGTCATTGCTTTTTTCTGCTGAGTAGTACTCCATTGTATAAATGTACCACATTTTCTCTATCCATTCTTCAGCTGAGGGGCATCTAGGTTGCTTCCAGGTTCTGGCCATTACAAACAATGCTGCTATGAACATGGTTGAACAGATGTCCTTGTTGTATGGACGTGCATTATTGGGGTATATGCCCAAGAGAGGAATTGCTGGATCTTGAGGTAGACTGATTCCCATTTTTCTTAGCAACTGCCATACTGATTTCCAAAGTGGTCTTACAAGTTTGCACTCCCACCAGCAATGGAGGAGTGTTCCTTTTTCTCCACATCCTCTCCAGCATAGATTGTCATTGGTGTTTTTTGATTTTAGCCATTCTGGCCAGTGTAAGAGGGTATCTCAGAGTTGTTTTGAGTTGCATTTCTCTGATGGCCAAGGATTTTGAGCACTTTCTTAAATGTCTTTCAGCCAATTCAGATTCCTCTGTTGAGAATTCTCTATTTACTTCTGCACCCCACTTTTTTTTTCAAGACAGGGTTTCTCTGTGGCTTTGGAGGCTGTCCTGGAACTAGCTCTTGTAGACCAGGCTGGTCTCGAACTCACAGAGATCCGCCTGCCTCTGCCTCCCGAGGGCTGGGATTAAAGGCGTGCACCACCAACGCCTGGCACACCCCTCTTTTTAATTTTATTGTTTGGTGGTTTTGGTGGCTAGCTTCTTGAGTTCATTGTATATTTTGGAAATCAGCCCTCTGTCAGATGTGGGGTTGGTGAAGATCTTTTCCCAGTCTGTGGGCTGTTTTGCCTTACTGACTGTGTCCTTTGCCTTACAGAAGCTTCTCAGTTTCAGGAGGTCCCATTTATTATTTGTAGATCTCAATGTCTGTGCTACTGGTGTAATGTTCAGGAAGCAGTCTCCTATGCCAATTCGTTCAAGGGTATCCCTCACTTTCTTTTCTAGAAGATTCAGTGTGGCTGGATTTATGTTGAGATCTTTGATCCATTTTGACTTAAGTTTTGTGCAGGGCGATAGGCTTGGGTCTATCTGTAGTCTTCTACATGTCCGCATCCAGTTATGCCAACACCATTTGTTGAAGATGTTCTCTTTGTCCCAGCGTATATATTTGGATTGTTTGTCAAAAATCAGGTGTTTGTAGGTGTGTGAGTTAATATCATGGTTTTCAACTCTATTCTATTGGTCTATCTGTCTATTTTTGTGCCAACACCAAGCTGGTTTCAGGACTATAGCTCTGTAATAGAGCTTGAAGTCAGGGATGGTGATGCCTCCAGAAGATCCTCTATTATACAGGGTTGTTTTGGCTATCCTGGGTCTTTTGTTTCTCCATATAAAGTTGAGAATTGTTCTTTCAAGATCACTCAAGAATTGTGTTGGGATTTTGATGGGGATTGCGTTGAATCTGTAGATTACTTTTGGCAAGATTGCCATTTTTATTATGTTGATTCTACCTATCCAAGAGCATGGGAGATCTTTCCATTTTCTGGTATCATCTTTAAAGACTCAAAGTTCTTACTGTACAGTTCTTACTATCTTTCACTTTTTTGGTTAGTTTTACCCCAAGATATTTTATGCTGCTTGTGGATATTGTGAAGGGTGATGTTTCTCTGATTTCTTTCTCATTGCATTTATCATCTGTATATAGTTGGGCTACTGATTTTTTGAGTTAATTTTGTATCCTGCTACTTTGCTGAAGGTGTTTATCAGGTCTAGGAGTTCCCTGGTAGAGTTTTTCAGGTCACTTATGTAGACTATCATATCATCTGCAAATAGTGAAAGTTTGACTTCTTCCTTTCCAATTTGTATCCCTTTGATCTCCTTTTCTTGTCTTATTGCTTTAGCTAGAACTTCAAGTACAACATAGAAGAGATATGGAGAGAGTGTTCAGCCTTGTCTTGTTCCTGATTTTGGAGGAATCGCTTTGAGTTTCTCTCCATTTAGTTTGATGTTGGCTGTTGGTTTGGTGTATATTGCTTTTATTATGTTTAGATATGTTCCTGTTATTCCTGTTCTCTCCAAGATCTTTATCATGAAGAGATGTTGTCAAAGGTTTTTTCAACATCTAGAGTTTGTTTATATGGTGGATTACATTGATGGATTTTTGTATGTTGAACCATCCTTACATCCCTGGATGAAGCCTATTTGATCATAGTGGATGATTTTTCTGATGTGTTCTTGGATTCAATTCGCCAGTATTTTGTTGAATATTTTTGCATCGATGTTCATGAGGGACCTTCTGGCTTTCAAAGTTTCCATTGAGAAGTCAGGTGTGATTCTGATAGGTCTCCCTTTATATGTTACTTGGCCTTTTTCCTTTGATGCTCTTAATATTTTCTCTTCATTCTGTAGGTTTGATGTTTTGATTATTATGTGTTGAGGGGAATTCTTTTTGTGGTCCTGTCTGTTTGGTGTTCTGTAAGCTTCTTGTTCTTTCATAGGCATATCCTTCAGTAGGTTGGGGAAGTTTACTTCTATGATTTTGTTGAATATGTTTTCTGTACCTTTGAGCTGTATATCTTCATCTTCTTCTATACCTATTATTCTTAGGTTCGGTCTTTTCACGATGACTATATTTCCTGGATATTTTGTGTTAGGGATTTGTTGGACTTGTGATTTTCTTTGGTCGATGACTGTATATCCTCTAGCGAGTCTTCCACAACTGAGAAGATTTTCTCTTCCATCTCTTGAATTCTGTTGGTTATACTCTCATCTTTAGTTCCTGATCGTTTATCCAGCCTTTCTATTTCCAGCATCCCCACGTTCTGTCTTTTCTTTATTGTGTCTATTTCAGCTTTCATGTCTTGAACTGTTTTGAGTGCTTCCGTCACTTGTTTGGTTGTTTTTTCTTGGCTTTCTTTAGATTCTTTAAGAGATTTGTTTACTTCTTGAATTTTTTGGTTGGTCTTTTCCTCCATTTCATGTAATTTTTTGCTTGTTTTTTCTTCTATTTCTTTAAGGGATTTTCTTGTTTCCTCTTTAAAGGTCTCTATCATCTTCCTAAGATAATTTTTGAGGTCCATCTCTTCTTCATCCTCTGTGTTGAGATTTTCAGATCTTGCTGGTGTGGAGTCCCTAGATTCTGGTGGCGTCATATTGGTCTTTCTGTTGTTGAGTGTGTTCTTATACTGTTGTCTTCCCATCTCTTCTTCCAGTGGGTGCAGGTCTGGGTCTCTCTATCTCCTCTTGTCACCCGTTGGTGTGTGGGGGCCAAGACTTCAATGTCTGCAGCTCTGGATGGTCTTGCCTCTCCTGGTAGTCGCCTCACTAAGTAGGTATCTGGCCTCGGTAGGGGTCAGACCGGGCACAGGGGGAAGGAAGAGTGAGGTGTTTCCAGACTCAGGGAGCTCCTCCTCCCTGCCTGGGCGGTTCCACTCTAAGCAGGCCCAGGCCCAGAGAGATCCGGGGTGAATGGACTTTGGGCAGGAGTAGGGCAGGAGCAGAGGGTACACTCACTTTGGTAGGGGTCAGGCTGGCCAGTAAAAACTATTTTTGAACACAGCCTTTTTAGCTTTTTACCCCTGATAACATTATAATTCAAGACTGATATACTCTTCTGTTAAGCCAATATATATTTCTACCAATCCAGACACTGACCGGTAAAGGGAACCCTAAAGACTACATCACTCATGGGTGCCTGTTCAGATTAAAATGGCAGCAGGGTTAATGCTTCATCATTAAGTAGCATCATCAATGAGCATGAATGGATAACATAAATGTATCTTTTGGGTTTATAGATTTCTGATCCAAGGTATTGAAGACTGGGACTTCCAGACTTTTTCCGATTGGGTACTATCACATCCAGGACAAGTTGTCCTCACTGTGGTGAGTGGATGCCCCCTGGCGTCATGAGAGGGATGAGTGTGTGGATGCAGTTCTGAGAAAGTAAAAATATGACAATGAGCTATTATGAAAGGTACCGATACATCCTGGTTAGTTTGAAATGTACTTAAAAATAAGATGAAATGCATTTGTAGGTACATAAATGACATGATAAATAGCAAAATTATTACAGAAAGCTGGCGGCTGATAAATTCATTCTATAATGAATGAACAGTTATTCATTCTAGAATTCCTTCACCCTCTTAGAGTTTAAAATATTCAGTTTATAATATGAAATAAGAGTCACCCATAAACTATTTTCCTAAAAGTGTCACTAATTGCACTCAACACATTTTTTACCATTACCATTAAAAGTTACTCTAAACTTGGCTTAAAACTTCTAAATTGGTCGTCGTAAAGGCCTGTGGGTGAAAAGAACAGTGCAGGGCTCCCTGCTGAGGTCACGTTGTTGGCAGATGTGAGTGGAGGCTCTAGGGGGAAGGGGCTCCAATCCCTGGCCTCCCCCAGGTCCTAGAGAGAAGGTGGCCAGGACACCTCAGTTTATGGCCTCTTCCTCCTCCTTCAGAGCTGGTTGCATCGCTTCTCATGATCCCAGCCATCCTTCTGTAGCCACACCTCCTGCTCAGAGATGGGAAGAAGTCTCTGGTTGTAAGGATGCATGCAACACAGATAACCCAGAGTAATCTTCCCCCATCTCAACATTCTCGGGCACATCTGCTGTGTCTCTTGGGATCATCACAGGTTCTAGGGATTAGGACATGAACATCTTGGTAGAAGGCCATATTCTGCAAATTTGTTGGTGTTAATAGCATTCTGCAAATTTGTTGGTGTTCATTGTATTGCTTCTCTTGAGCTTAAAAGAGTAATGCTGTGGCGGTTGGCTCAGTGACTCAGCAGTTAAGAGCACTGGCTGCCCTTGCAGAGGACCTGCTTTGGTTCCCAGGCACCATGTGGCAGCTGGCAGCCTTCTATAACTGCAGTTCCAGGGGATCAGACACCTCTTCTAACCCCATGATGCCTGCACATACATATATGACATATATGTAGACACACACACACACACACACACACACACACACACACACACACTTGTTAAAAGAGGAAAGGAAAGAAAATTAGAAAAGTGTGAAATCCCCCTCAGCAGAATTACAAAATAAGAGAAGACAGAGGAGCCCCAAAGGCGGATAACATTTAAGGAATTGATGAAAGACTAGCCCATGTCCAGTACTGCAAAAGAGTGGGGTGGGGCAGAAGAGGGGGTAGGGAAGTAACCGTGGAGTTGAGAGGATGACTTTTTGTTTGTTTCTTTGATCTTTCACTAAAAAAAACTGAAGGGTCATAAGAAAAGGGGGCAGTCCTAATTCATAAGGCCTTCAGAGATCTGTGTCCCGGTTTGTATGTGAAAAGTCTCCCACACTTGTGGTCCCAGCTAGAGGTGCTAGATGCCTGCCTCGAGGGAGCTGGTCACTAGGGGTCAGGGATGGGAGGCAGACCTCAAAGTTTTATAGCCCTGGTGAGCGCCTTGTTCTTTCTCTATCTGTATGAGAGAGAGCAAGCAGCCTCTTGTTTCTGGTCCCACAGCTGAGAACTGCTACCCCTCCTGTACTATGCCTTTTCCTGACATGATGGACTGTGCCCTCAAACCAGGAAACAAGATCAATCCTTTCCTATTAAGTTGCTTCTTGTCGGGTATTTTGTCATGACTGTGTGTGTGTGTGTGTGTGTGTGTGTGTGTGTGTGTGTGTGTGTGTTAACAAAAATCTCAATCCTTTGATTTTACCAATAAAAACTCAGAAGCCAGATGCTGGGGTGAAAACCTGCTAACTCAGAAAGGCAGAGAAAGCACCCAGCTGCCCTTCCGCCTCCGCCACCATACTGGACGTCTCCTCTCTCCCACGATTTCAGTTGAGCTCCCTCACTCCATGCCCCCCCACATCACTGTGTGTCTTTCTCTATCCTCCTGACTCCCTCTTACTCTCTGTGTTTTCTTTTTCTTTTTCTTTTTCTTTTTTTAAGATTATTTATTATGTAAAGTGTTCTGTCTGCACGTATCCCTGCAGGCCAGAAGAGGGCACCAGATCTCATTGCAGACGGTTGTGAGCCACCATGTGGCAACTGGCTGCTTGCTCTGCCTCTAGACCTCTGGTTGACTTTATTTAATCCTGTTTGCAATATTCCGGCAGAAAGCTCTTGGAGAAAGGTGTGTGCGAGGGCTGAGCCCCACCTTAGCTAGAGACAGGTTTTTTTCTGTAAATAACACAATCTCGGGTTCACAGTGTGATCAAATATCCTGCAACAACAATGAGCAGTGTCACTAATGCAATCTGAAACTGTGTAACTTGTCAGTCATTAAGGTCAATGTGAACCTTGGAGACTGGTTTATCTGGAGAGGGGAAAGCAGAAAGCCATGACCATAGTAACCATTAAGTATCTCAGAAAGCATACTTGACTTACAGTTCTCTCATTTAAAAATAACCCCCCTTTTTTTTTAAAACTTCGCCTGACCCACCACAATTTTCAAATCTTCACTAAGGTCACCTGGGACCATAAAAACACACATTTGCTCTCCACTTGCTCAAGTAAATGCCGGGTCTTAAGCTGAAAGGCTGGTATAAGCTGTTTGGGTGACGGTGACAGAATTACAAGGGGATCTATACATTTCTGTAGTTTGGCAAATTCAAATAGCCCAATTTTCCCTAAGAGGAGCTCTTCCCTGGGTCCCTGGTGGCCCAAGTATGCTTGAGCACACTGCACTGGGCTCTTGGAATCACTCTAGAGTGGGCTCTATCTCTGTCCCTGAGTGTGCTTTGGCCCAGCGACTCCCCCATCTACCTTACCCATTGTTTATTTCCCACCCTAGGGCCTAATTTACGGCTCCCTTGAATTTACAGCTCTCTGGAACTCTCCACAGAGAGATGTCTCTGATTAAGCATAAAAAGACATTTTTGAGAGAATGGGACGAGATGGCTCTGTATATTGGCCACTAAGATTTTCTATATAGATTTGCCCATGCTATAGCACTTAGTGATTCCTCTAGAAATAAGTGTGTCACCATGGTAGAGGTGATGGGACCTTGGAGTATGAAGCCCACAAATGAGGCAGACTAAAATCTCATGCAATGACCAACTTTATTTAGAGCCCCAGACAATTTATATTCTGAGGATTAGGAAAGGTCACATGAGTAAAGTTCTCAGGAGTTCAAGCTGTATACAACCACAAGGACAAGCCGTATGTGACAAAAACATATTTTCCCATAGATGTAATTATATTATAAACTCACAAAATTAAGAAATAATCTTTTAAAGTTAGTTTCTGTTGCGTGCAAAAAGGAATGCCAATTAATGCACTAGGTTTCTACCATCTAACCCTCTTAACCTTTCTCTGGAAATATATCACCACAATTATTATATATAATATATAATTATGCTAATTATTATGCTAATTATGCTAATTATTATGCTAATAATTATGCTAACTATTCCCAGCGATAGAACTGTATAGCTCTACTTATATGTTTTTAAGCACTTTAAATTCAGCATAGTTCAAGCTGGAGAGATGGCTCAGAGGTTAAGAGCACTGGCTGCTCTTCGAGAGGACCTGAGTTCAATTCCCAGCAACCACATGGTGGTTCACAACCATCCGTAATGAGATCTGGTGCCCTCTTCTGGTGCGCAGGCATACATGGAGACAGAATGTTGTATACATAATAAATAAATAAAATCTTTTTAAAAATTCAGCATAGTTCAAAGTGAGTTCATGCTGCCCCCTTATCCAATCATGATCCTCTTCCTAAAGACCCTGTCTAGAAGTCCCAATTGACCTCATTTTCCAGACTCGGGAGCTTTCCTGATGGCTTGCGTTCTTTAACCTGCACGGTCTGCCTGGTTTTAAGGCATTCTCTTCGCACAGCTCTTATATGTCTGGGGAGAATGAATGAATGTGCCAGTGAATCAGATAAAAGAAGCCGCATGACTTTTAAAACCACAGATATATGCACTTTGTGCTAGGAGAGCCGAGGAGACAACACTAACCTAATCTTGGGGTTCTCCACCATTGTTATTGTGCTCGGGTTATTATTGAATGATCATGTTTTAAGAAGGCAAGATTTATTCCCTGGAGCATGGACAACAGGCTAGATAACACTGCCAAAGAAAGCAACACCCTTTCCTGCAGTCACCCATAACCGGCAGGAGGCCCTCAGGGAGGGACAGGCCTCGTGTGCCTTTCCTCCTTCCAGGATGAAATGTCTATGAGCCCAGTCTCTTGGGGGTCTTACTCAGTAATGCAGTGAGTTCATGGGTACACAGGACATGTCATGGTCAGAAGACTTCTTGGTTACAGCACACCTGCCCATCCTCTGGCTCTTGCGTTATCTGCCCTCCTCCTTCCTTGACGGTCCCTGAGCTTTGGAGGGGGTGATATAAATGACCACTTAGGGCTGAACACTCCACCAATTCTCCACGAAAGCAGCCCTTGGCAAATCCAGTGGGCACACAGGCACACAAACCTGAAAGTAGGATGGGGCTCTGGAGGACAGAGAAGGGCTCAGGAAAGGAAGATGAAGCGTGTATGACCCACAATGTACATATGTGACACCAACAAAAACAACAGAATTTTAAAACATAAGATTTAGAAAACATAAAGAAGTCATAAGCATCAATCAAAATTCAGCTTTCAAACCTACGTGTGCTTTCTTTTACACACAAATCGCCCCTATAGATCCGTAGCATTTAATTCATGGAAATATTTTAATGAAAAACAAGATCGTATGCTTCTATTAATATGTGTTTCCATCTCTCTTTTTTTTCAGAGACAGATCATGTTCTATAATGATTGTATGAAAGGTTTTATGAGTTCTAATGTAAGGAAAAGTCTAGAAGCAGTCCATGCCAATGTACTATGTCATATGGAAGACTTGGTTGTGCTGGTCACACTAAACGCTGGCAAGTTTCGCACAAAAGTCATGCTAGCAGCAATGCTGACCATCACTGCTCACTGCAGGGACATTGTGACAGACCTGCTAGCCAAGAACATCTGCAGTGCAGAGGACTTTGAGTGGACGAGGTAAGTGGCAAAAAAAAAAAAAAAAAACCAACCAAGAACTACATAGAACAACTTCTCACATATGGACCGTTAGCTTCTTTGCTTCAGGCTTTGTCCATCTCGGTTTGCACTTGAAGGATGGGCTGCTCCTCTAAGCATTGTGGTCCTACCCCTGCTCCCTTGGTCCTCTTCCCTCCCCTCACTTGCCCCTCTGCCTTATCTTCTGAGCCAATGGTGCTCTTCAGTTTGGTGTGTGTGTTTTGTCTGTTGTCACTAAGCCTAGGAACAGGTTTCAGCAGTAGTGATGGGTGGTATGCATGGTGCCTCGTTTCCTCCCATGCTCTCAGTGTGGAACAGACAAGGTTAAAGAAACAGAAGAATGTTTCTAGTCAATAATCCAACTCAGCAACTTTTCCTCCTGCTTGGAGTCAGTTAGTGAAGGCACAGAGAAAGAGAAGCTACTTCTGCTGAGGCAAGTTTGAGCATGGGTCCCATACACTAAATGAAAAGGCTTTCTGGTTTTACCTAGTTATGTGTTCTCTCATCTGAGAGTTGGCCAGGTGGTAGCATACAGATAGTTCTAAATTGCTTTTATCTTAATTTTATTTTGAAGATTGACTCGGTTAATTTCTTTATAATCTGCTCTGTTGTTCCAGAAGGGGTTGAGAGGTGTGAATGATAGACAAACAACTACATCACAGTATTAATTATAGTCTAATGAGAGAAGGGCACTCAGCGGGAAACTGGGCGGCCATTTACTGTCAGCTTCCACTTGTATTCAAAAGCAACACAGCCCTAAACTGTTTAAGATGTGTAAAGACTACTAGATTACTATAAATTTGTACCTCGTGGTTTCTACTAATACAGTCATAAGTAAATGTTATTTTCCCACAGATTTTAGTACTTTGATTTGTTTGCTTGCTTTTTTATTTTTATACAATATATTTTAATCATATCCTGTCCCTTCCCCCAGATCCTTCCACTTCCTTACCCACTAACGTCAAGTTCTTTATCTGTCTCCCAAAAAGTAAAAATCAAAACAGAGAAACCAAAATTTTCCAGTAAGACAAAAAATTAACACAACAAAAAGCTCACAAAAATACGGATTTTGTTTTGTGTTGAGCAATTACTCATGTGCCCTGGAATGTGGTCCATATACCCATATCACTCATTGGAGAAAACTGATTTTTCCCTTTCTTAGAGGCATCAATCACAAATAATGTCTTGCTTAGGGGTGGGCCTTTGTGTCCACTTCCTCTTCTCGGTGCTGGGATTGTGTCTGGACTTTGACCAGTGCAGGTCTGTGCCTGCTGTCACGGTCTCTGTGCGTTCATGTGTATATAAACCCTGTGGTGTCTGGAAGACAGTTTCCTGGGAATCACCCATCACCTCTGGTTCCTACCGTCTGTCTACCTCTTCTACCCAGATCCCAAGCCTTGAAGTGAGAGTTTCGATAAAGACGTCGAATGTAGGGCTGAGTGCTCCAAAGTCTGTCTCTCTCTCTCTCTCTCTCTCTCTCTCTCTCTCTCTCTCTCTCTCTCTCTCATATACTTTGTCCAATTTTAGGTCTCTGTGTCATTACCATCTACTCAAAGAAGAGACTTTTCTGATGAGGACATTGAGGAGCAAGCATCTCTGTAGGAAGATATGGAACCCTCTGGGGAACATACTCAAGTGTAGTGTAGCTGGATCTTGTAGTTGATGGATTTGCAGCTTTGGAGGAGACTCCACACTGATTTCTGTATTGACCTTTCCCAGTTTGCACTCCCACCAGCAGTAAGCAAGTGTCGTGGTCCCCTCACCCCCCCCCACCCCCACCCCCGCCACAGCCTCACGAGCAGCTGCTGTCATTTGTTGTATTAATCTTGTCCATTCTCTCAGGGGTAAGATGAAATCTCAAAGTAGTTTTAACTTGTAGTTCTTTGATGCCAACGGATTTTGAACACATTAAAAACTCATTTCTCAGCCATTTGTGTATCATCTTTTGAGAACTAGCTGTTTAGTTCTATAACCCTTTTGTTTGTTTGTTTGTTTTTTGAGACAGGGTTTCTCTGTGTAGCTTTGGAGCCTATCCTGGCACTCGCTCTGGAGACCAGGCTGGCCTCGAACTCACAGAGATCTGCCTGCCTCTGCCTCCCGAGTGCTGGGATTAAAGGCGTGCACCACCAACACCCGGCTCTATATCCCATTTTTAAATGAGTTATTTTTCTTAAGTTCATTTTTGTTTTAGTTCTTAGCCTATTCTAGATACTAACTCTCTGTCATGTATAATTGGTAAAGGTTTTTTCCCATTCTATAGGCTGCCACTTTTTCAAATAATGGTGTCCTTTTCTATATAGAAGCCCTTTAGCTTCATGAGGTCTTATTTAGTAACCTTTGGCTTTAATGCCTGTGCTCTTGGCGTCCTGTTCAGAAAGTCCCTTTCTATGCCAATGAGTTCAAATGAATGCCTTACTGTCAGTTCTATCAGACTCAGGGACTTGATCCATTTGAAACTGAATTTTGTGCAGGGTGATAGAGATGAGTCTATTTTAATTCTCCATGCAGTCATCCAGTTTGACCAGCACCGTTTGTTGAAAATGCTATCTTTTCTCTAGTGTGTAATTTGAGCTTCTTTGTCAAAAACCAAGTGTTCATGGGTATGTAGACTTGCTTTGTGTCTTCAATTCTATTCAATTGATCAGTGTGTCTGTTTCTATGCCAATATCATCCTGTTCTTATTACTATAGCTCCAAAGTACAACTTGAAATCAGAGCTGGTGATAGAAGTTCTTTCATTTTTCAGGGTTGCTTGAGCTATCCTGGGATTTTGGATTTCCAGGTGAAGGTTGTTTTTGTTGTTGCTTATTTGTGTGTTTGCTTGCTTGCTGTTTCTGTGAAGGATTATGTTGAAATTTTTATGATGATTGCAGTGAATCTATGTATTTCTTTTTATGATTTTGTGCATAGAAGGCCCTAGAGATGTCACCAGGAAACTTCTACAGCCGCTAAGTCACTTTCAGCAACATAGCAGTTTATGAAATTAAAATCAGGGTAACAGTAGCTTCAAAAAAAAGCCTTTGGAAATGTTCCTTCTGTTTCTATTTTGCAGAGTAATTTGAGCAGTATTTGAGGATTGCTTTTGGTTTTTGGTTTTTTACAGTATTAGTCCTGCTGATGGGAGATCTTTCTAATTTCTGACATCTTTTTCAATTGCTTTCTTCAGTGTCTTAAAGTTTTTCTTATTCAAGTCTCTCACTTGCTTGGTTAGAGTTATCAAAGATATTTTTGAGGCTATTGTGAAAGGTGCTGTTTCCGTGATTTCTTTCTCTGTCTGCCATTTATGTCTATGAAGACTACTGGGTTTTGTGCGTTAATTTTCTATCCTGCTACTTTGCTGAGAGTGTTTATCAGCAGTAGACATTTCCTGGTGGAGTATCTAAGGTCTTTTATGTATACAATCACATCATCTACAAATAAGGATTTCCTTCTTCCTTTCCTGTTTGTTGTCCTTTGATTACCTTCAGTTGTCTTACTGTTCTAGCTAAGACTTCAAGCACTATATTGAGTAGGTGGATGGAGAGAGTGGACAGCCTTGTCTTGTTCCTGACTTTAGTGCAAATGCTTTGAGTTTTCCTCCCTTTAAGAAGATGGTGGCTGTGGGCTTGATATAAACTGACCTTATCATGTTAAGTGTACCCTTTGCATTCCTAGTGTCTCTAAGACTTTTATCATAAAGGAGTGTTAGGTTTTGACAAAGAATCTTCTGCATCTAATGAGATGATCATGTGTTTTTTGTCTTTTTATCTGTTTTTTGTTTGATTGGTTTTGGGTTTTTTTTCTGTTTTTGTTTGTTTGTTTGTTTCGTTGACTTTTCAAGACAGGGTTTCTCTGTGTAGCTCTGGCTGTCCTGGAACTCACAGATTCACCCACCTCTGCTTCTAAAGCTCTGGCATCAAAGGTGTTCTCCACTATCCGACCCCTGAGCTTCTTTTTAATCTGTTTATTTGGTGGACTCTGTTTATTGATTTAGGCATGTTGTACTGTCCCCATGACTCTAGAATGAAAAAAATTTGATCATGGTATAAAATCTTTTTGATGTGTTCAATTTGGTTTGCACATATCTCATTGAGGATTTTTGCATCTGTGTTTTGTAGGCAGAGTTTTTCTGTGTCCTGACAGCCGCTCCCACTGAGACTTAGTATTAATTTCTGCTTATTAACACAAGGGGTTGTGGGTCTATTTAAATTGTTTTAAAATGATTATGTTTCTATGTGCAAAAATGTTTTTGCCCAAATAATATATGAGTATTGCTTTCAGACATTTGCAATATAAATGGAACGAAAAGCAAAAGTTGTGTTACATATCCCAAGGAAACACCAATTATGTTTATGGCTACGAGTACCTGGGCTGCACACCAAGGCTGATCATCACGCCCCTCACAGAAAGATGCTGGCTGACTCTCATGTCAGCCCTGTACTTCAACCTAGGAGGCTGCTGTGCTGGGCCAGCAGGGGTAGGAAAAACTGAAACTGTTAAAGACCTAGCAAAAGTAAGTAGCTCCTGTATCCAGAATTTCTGTCACACAGACTTCAATCACATCTTAACTTTACACTATTACTGCTGTTAAAATGTTCATTGTATTTACCAACACATTCATTACGGTACACTCCATCAAATAAACTTTGAGTGTCTACCATGTGAAGGGTCTTATGAAAGCCAACCATCTTTGCCTGTACCTGGAATCTTACTGCATGAATTGACTGATTGACAGTGCAGGAGGTGAGGGAAGGAACCGTTTATTTCTCTGCTCTATTTCCCCCTTGGTTTTGTTGTTGTGTAAATCATGACCTAAAGCTCTGTAAATTCATCGGCTCTCCTATAGCAGCTAATCACATGCATACCCTGTTAGTTCTGTGGGTCTCTAAACTTGGTATCTAACTCATTGTTTAAATTTTATTTATTTATTTATTTTACATTCCAATCCCAGTTCCACCCCCCTCCTCTTCTCCAACTCTTCCCTCCTCCCCCCCTCCCCCCACCACTGAACCTCCCATCCACTCCTCAGAGAGGGTAAAGCCTCCCCTAGGATGTCAACTAAGTCTGTCCCATCACCTCTCTGAGGCAGGGCCAAGGTGCACCACCCATGTCTAGGCTGAGCAAGGTATCTCTCCATAGTGAATGGGCTCTGCAAAGTCAATTTATGCACATAGCTAGACCTTGGTCCCTCTGCCAGTGGCTCCATATACTGCCCAAGCCACACCATTCAAGAGTATTCAAGAGTCCTAGTTCAGTCCTATGCCAGCTCCTGGTTGACAGTGCTGAGTCTGTGATCTCTCACTAGCCCTAGTCAGCTGGTTCTGTGGGTTTCTGCAGCATGGTCTTGACTCCTTTGTTCATATCGTCACTCCTCCCTCACTGCGATCATACTCTGAGAGGTGACCCAATGGTTAGTTATAGATCTCTGCATCTTCTTCCATGTGTTTCTGCAAGAGGGATCTAGCTTCTCTGCGGTTGTGGAGAATGGCTAAAATAAAAAACACTGACAGCGATGACAGCTTATGCTAGAGAGGTTGTGGAATAAAAGGATCACTCCTCTGTTGCTGGTGGGAATGCCAACTTCTACACCAATATGGAAATCAGTTTGGCGATTTCTCAGAAAGTTAGAAATCAATCTACCTCAAGACCCTGCAATACCACTTTTGGGCATGTACCCAAAGGAGGCACATTCACACCACAAGGACATTTGCTCAACTAAGTTCATAGCAACATTTATTTGCAATAGCCAGAACCTGGAAGGAACCTAGTTGCCCTTCAGCTGAAGAATGGATAAAGAAAATACGGCACATTTACACAATGGAGTACTAGTTAGCAGTAAGAAACAGTGACATCTTTAAATTTGCAAGCAAATGGAAAGAACTAGGAAGAAACCATCCTGAGAGAGGCAACCCAGAAAGACAAATATAGTATGTACTCACTCATAAGTGAATATCATATTTAAAGCAAAGTAATAACCAGCCTACAATCTACAACCCCAAAGAAGCTAACTCTTTTTTTTTTTTTTTTTTTTTTTTTTTTTTTTTTTTTTTTTTTTCGAGACAGGGTTTCTCTGTGTAGCTTTGGAACCTATCCTGGCACTCGCTCTGGAGACCAGGCTGGCCTCGAACTCACAGAGATCCGCCTGCTTCTGCCTCCTGAGTGCTGGGATTAAAGGTGTGCGCCACCAAAGCCCAGCTGCTAACTCATTTTTTAACTATTTTTTTCCTCAAAAACTTGGTAGAAATATTTTCTTACTCTGGCAGTTTAAAACACCTGTATTTTGTGATTTTGTGGCATAACTCAAGAACTATATTAAAACAGTATTTTGTTTTCCAGAGCTATGGTAAACATTGTGTGGTCTTCAACTGTTTTGAAGATTTGGATTATAAGGTAAAGCTTAAGTCTATATACTCAAAAATATGCATGTGAAATGGTTCATTGATGAATAAAAAACTAAGAAAAAATACAAAAAAAAATATTGGTAAGGGCTGGAGAGATGGCTCAGAGGTTAAGAGCACTGGCTGCTCTTCCAGAGGTCCTGAGTTCAATTCCCAGCAACCACATGGTGGCTCACAACCATCCGTTATGAGATCTGGTGCCCTCTTCTGGTGTGCAGATATACATGGAAGCAGAATGTTGTATACATAATAAATAAAATCTTTAAAATATACATACATATATATACATATATATATATATGTAAGAGTATAAATACTATTAGTTCTTTTAATGAATACAGAGTAGAAGCCTAGACCCTATTTGAAAGTTAAAACTTTTTTAATTTTATTTTTTCTTTTAAGTGGTTGAACTGAATTCCTTAAAGCAATAATTCTCGATTTTTATGACAGTGGGATTCTTTTTTAACTAAAATCTTACATGCACAAAGCACAT
The DNA here is from genome assembly GCF_003668045.3 of Cricetulus griseus. NCBI lineage: Eukaryota > Metazoa > Chordata > Mammalia > Rodentia > Cricetidae > Cricetulus > Cricetulus griseus. Next base: position 12,673,912 of record NC_048598.1, on the reverse strand, counting down.
GGGAGTATATACAAATGTTCAAGCCGGGCAGTGGTGGCGCACACCTTTAACCTCAGCACTCAGAAGCCAGAGGCAGGTGGGTCTCTGAGTTCGAGGCCAGCCTGGTCTGCAGTGTGAATTCCAGGACAGTCAGGGCTACTCAGAGAAACCCTGTGTCAAACAACCCCCATCCCGCAAAGAAGTGCCCTACCCTGAACATTTATTTACTAAAAAGGTAATTATTAAACTCAAAGAGGCTACAGTGATGGACCCCAAAAACACTTATAGAAATAATGATGATAATAATCTGAGACATGCCTAATAAAATCTTAAAATATTTTTATTAAAATCTCAGGTGATAAATTGAACTCAAAATTTCACAGCACTACAGTTTGGGGGCTTTGTAGCCTACTGCTGGGGACTGAACTCAGGTCCCTCACGGTGAGCAAGTGCTGTATAACCCTGCAACTTGTCTTACATGTTGGCTAGAGCCCAAAATATCCCATGGTGAACAAAATATTGACACTTAACGCAAAGGTTTTCTGATTTTTGGCTTCATCCAGAAGCTTCTATGTACCCCAGACCCATGAACCCTGTTTTCTGTCCCCCTCTCTACACTTGAGACCCCAGGCATCTCTCAACCTCTCTCCAGCCCATGAAGGTTTTTGGTTTTGCTTGGCACTGCTGTTTTCTTTTAGTTGGTAGTATTTTCAGGTCAACAGATTTCAGTGCAGATTTTTAGCATTCACAGAAGGCTGTTGTAGGGCCTGGCTAACTTGGGCGTGTAGCAGCTGGCAAAAGAAGGGTGGGCCATCATCGGTGTGCCTCTACTGATTAGGCTGTCGGTCAGCTGTGTGCCTCTGCTGGGCAGTCTTGAGTCTGGCTGGGATCTCTCTGGGGCTCAGGGCTTGGGTCACTCGTCCGTGGTTCCAGTCAGCTTGGTGTGGGTCCTCTTGCTCCACCTGGATAGAAATTTTGGATAGGCAAGAAAAGACTTTCAAGAGATGGTGTTTTGCCAGCTCTTGTTTTCCTTTGTGTTTGGTGGAGGGGGGGGAGCAGCAGCCTGTGGCACCCTCCAATGTCACCATCCTCCCACAATCCTCTGGTATCCGGTGCTTTATCCTGTTGGTCTTAAAGCTCCTGTGTAGGCCCAGGCAGCTGAGATTCCTCTGTTCTTAGGTGCAACTTCCATTGTAATTTCCAAGCAGCCCTTATTGGGGTACCAGCCATTGTTCTGGTCCTTATGTTGGCCTACCATGTCAGGATTCCTTAACCCTTAGCACTAACCAGTGTTATAGTCAGGGCCTAAGACCTTGTCCCTAAAGAGTTCTAGTTTTATGAATTCTTCCAGTAACTGAGGCCTGAGGCCAGCAGTGCCTGCTTTCTGGATTTCTGGAGCTTCTTAGCCTTCAGTCTCCACTCCCCCCCCCCCATGTCGTTTGTCCTCCCCTGGTGTCTCTTGAGCTCATTCAGCAACTAACGAGCAGGCTAACTTGCCACTTACCTGGCTAGGCCTACCAACTGCGCCATTACCACTGTTTCCGCCCATTCTCACCACCACTTAGCTGTCCTTGTTACCAACTCAGCCCACAGTGCTAAAAAAACAAGCAAGAAAAGACCATTTGCAGGAGGCCTTTGTACTGCTTAGTTTTTTGTCAACCAGACACAGCCAGGGTCAATAAAGAAGGAATTCCAATTGAGAGGATGCCTTCATCAGATTGGCCTGCAGGCAAGTCTGCAGGACATTACCTTGATTAAGGATTGATGTGGGCGGTCCCAGCTTGCTGTGGGTGGAGCCACTCTGCTGGCTGGTCCTGGATCGAATATAAAAGGTAGCTGAGCAAGGCCATGGGGAGCAAGCCAGTAACCAGCACTCCTCCTTGGCTTCTGTTCCTGCTCTGACTTCCCTTCGTGGTGGCCTACAACTGTAAGCCTTCAAAAAACCCTTTCTTCCCCAAGTTGCTTTTGGTCATGGTCTTTATCACAGCAGTAGAAAGCAAACTAACTATTATTGGGCCTAAAGTTGCAGTCTGGAGGAGGGAGCACAGGAGATTGTCACTGAGCACAGGAGTGTCTAGGCCTTCCCTTTAGTGTCAGTCACAGCTTTAGAGGTTTGTACTTGGACCAGTCACAGACTGGCCTTTCTAGTGTCAGAGCAGTTCTCGGCTTGGGGGGTGGATGGGGGGTAGGAGCGGGCACTCCCTCTGACCTCAGTGGAAATGGTTACAGTTAGAGTTCACAAAGGCCTATGGTGGTTAAAAAAAAAAAAAAAAAAAAAAAATCCTGGCACAAACTTCTGAACAACTCCTGTGGTTGTTGTGGTTTTCTCAAAGTACTAGTCCTCTAGGCAGCTGGTGTTGGGATTAACTGTGAGTCCTTTTACTCAAGGCACAGCTGGGACAGCAAGGAAGAATCCAACAGAGTCAAATTGTCCCATTTTCTATCATATCTACAGGAAAACGAACACAGGAGAACTTACAATAAGAGCTTAAAATTTTATCACTGACAGCAATAGGGTTTTTAGCAGGTTGCCACTGTGTTTTAATAACACCTGCTTACAAGCTCCCCAAGCCCTCACCCCTCATCACCTCCACCCCACCCCTGCTGTCAACATTGGCCTCACCTGGAGCCCAAGCCGAACTCTGAGGAGTCTGCCTGCTCCAGAGAAGGGCATCTGCCTTCTGACACCTGACTCCCATCTGCTGCAATGACTAGGAGGCGGCTGAGACCTCAGTGGCTTTGTGCAGTTAGCTGTCAGCTGCACCTGCCAATGGTCCTGGAATTCAGGAGTTTGTTGTTTGTATTTAAGCTTTCAAAAGAAACAGCAGTAAACTCCTCTGTGGTCTAAGCAACTGCTAAACTTTCTATGGAGAGAAAAATGCCAAAGATGTTTATTGGATTTGGGTAAGATGAAAAGAATACACGCCGTTTAGTATCCAGAGGGAAATGTTCACCTTACAGTTTCTGTAATCCTTTTTTTTTTTTTTTTTTTTTTTTTTTAAAGATAGTGGTGAAATTATTCTTCGGGTTGGTGCAGTCAGGAGCTTGGTGCTGTTTTGATGAATTCAACCGGATGGATATAGAAGTTCTCTCTGTCATCACCTCACAGATCCTCACCATCAAGGTTGCAAAGGACAGCTATTCTGTGAGGTATTGTTCACGGGTTACACCTTTGGGATGGGAATCTGACACATGGTTACTGTTTGATTAGTGCTAAGTCCTTTTCTTACATAAGTGCTGGGGTCTTTGGGTTGGGTTTAGTTTGATTTGTTCAGCATGCAACAAAATGATGGCACTTGCCTTGAATGTTTCCTCTGGCAAATGATGTGGGGAAAATGTATATATTCTCAACTTTAATGCCAACTTAAAGTTATCCACACTTTCACACTCTGGAGCAGCCTGGAGCCACCAGCCCTTGATGCAGATATACTCCAGCTAATATTTTCTCTATCTTAGAATCTCTTTCATCTTAGGATATTACAATTGAAGAAATCAAGAGTTATGGATATTTTCCTTAATTCTGCATGGATTTGTTTTTTTCTTTAATTCTATTCACATTAAAAAAAAAGACAGAATTACTGGTGCCATCTCACCATTCTAAACTGGGGTGCTTTTTATTTGGAAAACTACCATAAAATGTATGCATGTTAGGGCTACTGTTTATGAATAATAAGCACGTGTTCCCTTTGGATGCACTCGGAAGCTCATGTGACTGGCTTCTGGGGTGCAGGTGGATGTTCTGTAATATGTCATCTCACCCATGATGACAGATGCTAACTTTACTCTGGTGGCTGTCATGCTGCTAATGTCACCAGGGCTTACAGGTCTGTGGATACAGATTGGGGGCACAGTAACCCCCAGTTTACCACCTTCCTCTGTGCTTTAACCTCGGCAAGTTTGTGCCCAGGGACTGTCCAGCTGTGTACTGCCTGTTCTGCCTCTCATATTTAAACTGTCCTCTTTGGCAAGAAATCACCCCAGACATTGTCACCATTGTCTCTGCCTGTGGTACCACAGACAGGACACCTGTGGTCTTGGCAAAGCATCTGCCTCACAGTTATCCAATTTTTTTTCTAATTTTTTGAGATTTTACTATTGTTTTACGGGTGTTTTCCCTACATGGATGTCTGTGCACCACAGGTACTCTCACAGAGGAGTTACAGGTGGTTGGGAGGCACCATATTGGTGCCAGGAACCAAACCTGGGCCTGCAGGATGAGGAGCCAGTGCTGAACCATCTCCCAGCACTCTATAGTCCCCATGGTTTGGCAAAAAGGAGGTTGGAAGTGGGCTGGGTTCCAAGTAGAAACTCTGGCTCTGCCACTGTGTTCCTAGTGAGTCTTCCAGGCCCAGCTCATTTCAGTCTTCCCAGAGTCTCTTCGTCTCTTCCCTGTGTGGACCAATCATCTGATAGTGCCTTCGAACATCCAGGCCCAGAAGCTTCTCGGACATCTTTGGATACCATCAAATATGCCTGAAGCCCAGCAGAACTCAACATTGGTTCAAAATAAGCCACCTCCTCCTCTCTGTTGTTTTCAGTATGTTTTCCTTGGATTTTAGTGTAATAAAGGCTGAAGAAAATTCCCCTGATTTATTATAGTTTTAGTACCCTTTGGCCTAGAGGAGTGATTTTTTTTCCATGACAGGGTTTCTTTGTGTAGAACTGGCTGTCCTGGAACTCAATCTATAGACCAAGCTGACCTTGAACTCAGAGATCCACCTGCCTCTGCCTCCTGAGTGCTGGGATTAAAAGTGTTTGGCACTGCTGCCTGGCTTAGAGAAGTGATTTTAATGATGCTACTTTTCTGTCTTTTAGGTTTCTACTGGAGGGGAAAGAAATACGTCTCAATATGTCATGTGCAGTGTTTATTACCTTAAATCCTGGGTAAATATCAATGAGTCTAATGGCAGTATACACAGACTAAAATTCCTTTCTCCAAGCTCATCTGTTGGGTGGGTTGTCCGATACCATGTACCTACCATTCATCCTCCAGAATCTTTTTTTAACCAACTCTTTAAGAATTTCACACATTGTACTTTGACGGTATTCACCCCTCACCTCCACCCCTCCCAGGCCCACCCCTCATTCTATATGCAAACAACTTTGCATCCTCATTTTAAAAAAAAAAATCAAATCCAGTTAGTGTTACCAAATATAATCTTGGGTGTGTGACTATCCACTGGAGCCTACCAGGGCCACACTGCTAAAGAGAACTAACTCTCCCTCCCCCACAATTATCAATTGCCAACACCTCCAACAGGGATGGGGCTCAGTGCCCACCTCCCCTGTCCATGTTGGGATTTTGCTTGGTTCAATCTTAGGTTTTAGGCATGCATTCTGTCACCACCATTGGGAGGTCATGTGTTCAACCGCTCTGTTGTGTAGACTTTTTCAAACTTGACACCATATACTCCCCCACCCAACCCCGTCTAAAAAAAAAAAAAAATTCTGTTGACTTTCTATGAGACCCTTATCTGAAAACTAGTTGAAAAAGGTGGCTTCTACCTTTTATGTCATGAGTGCCCTGTAAAACACTGCTTCATTGTAGTCACCCACCACCTCTGCATCTAGCAGTCTCTCCAATGACTTTTCCATGGTGGTCCTTCAGCCTGGGGGCGGGGGTGGTGTGATGCTGATGTCCCTTGGTGGCCGAGGACTCTGCAATTTGCTGTTCTCTTCAGCTTGGCCCGTTGTGAGCCTGTACCTGTCACCATCTACTGTAAACGAAGTTTCTCTGCCCAGGGCCAAAATGCACTACTCTGTAGCCGTAAGGATGAATCCCTAGGAGTCAGGTTAATAGTGTGCAGAGTAACCCTGATAGCTCTCCAGGGACCGACCCCTGTCCAGCCACAGGTTCTTAGCATTCACAAAGGTGCCGAGTAAGAGTTCCATCTCGTGGAGCTGGCACAGCGCCCAAAGCCGCCTCTTTCCATGAACGGATGTAACATCTCCACCCTGTCCATATGGGCGGTTACACTGAGCCTCTGACTTAAGGCTGGGTTCATCAAACATCTGAACAAGAGCTGCACTGGAATCAGAAGGACTGAGATGAGGCAAGCCATACAGGGAGACACGGGACACATGATAGGCCAACATGCTCAGAGGATGATAAGTGAAAGTCACCTAATTTTCACATATGGATTGCACAGAAAGCCTATAGAATCATTTGGGGGCAAAGTAATATAGTTTCAAGTTTGAAAAACTGCAAAGCATGGTTGGATTTTTATTATTGTTGCTGTTTTTCTTTTCCTCTTTAGGTATAAAGGTCGAGTTGAACTCCCAGGTAACTTAAAATCTCTGTTTCGCCCAGTGGCAATGATGGTGCCCCACTACAAAGTTATCATTGAAGTATTTCTGTTTTCATTTGGCTTCAAATCTTCAAGATCACTGTCTGCAAAGCTAGTTAACCTGTATGACTTAGCTGACAAGCAGCTCTCAAAACAGGTGAGGGGCTGCCTCTCTCCTAACACTTACAGCCAGGTCTATAAAGGTGACTCAGACACAGGTCCACCATTGGAATCAGCAGGACCAGGCCAACTGTAAACCAGGGATGCTGTCTTCAGAGTGGCTATGCATCCATGGTCCTTGGCCTTTACTCAAAGATATTCAAACCACATTTGTTCTCTCTGCTCAGAGATGTCGGCCTCCAGATCTGTGTCCTCCAGTTCTTTGTACATCCCAGTAACTTAGAGGACTTGTGAAAACACAAGCACTCAGTCTGATTCTGTATGTTGGTGCACAACCCAACACTGCACTTGCAAGTTCAGTTACTGGCAAGGCTGATTTGAGTCCAACTCCTTCTTGAGAATCGTTCTGGGGTTTAGAATTCACTTCCAACCCAAAATAGTTTGGACAGCTAACTGCATTTTCTGCAAAGCCATCCTTTCCTCTTGTTATACCCCAGTTCCCTCCCCTCTAGTTCTCAGACAGTTTAACACAGATGCTGTAGCTTTTACACTTACCCTACCCTGTCTTCTAAGAGAGGCTTCTCCTGAGTTCAGCAGTGCGTGCCTGTAGTCCTCAGAACTGGGGAAGCTGAGACAATGGGAACCCCTGAGCCCAAGAGTTCAAGGCCAGGCTGGATAACATAGTTAAACTCGGGAGGGAGGGAGAAAGAGAGGGAGGGAGGGAGGGAGGACCAGGACATAGGCAAAGGGACTTTTAGGAGCACCAGCTTAGACAGGAAATGAGCGCATTAGAGGCAGAGTTAGTTTTGGATTCCTATAGAAACCCCCTTTACAGAATAGATGGTTATTAATGTGCACATGTGTGTGTGACTGTTTTAAATGGTTCTACTTCTTCAGAACTATAGTGACTCAGATATTGAATATGTATTTCAGGATCATTATGATTTTGGCATGAAGATCTTAAAGACAGTTTTAATAATGGCAGAAAAGAAGAAACGGGAGTGTAAACGGTCAGTTGAAACTTGAATTTAGTGTTAGGTTCAAAGAGTTACATACTGCTGGATAAATAATTTATACAATTTTAAATAAGGCAAGCAAAAACAGGAAGCTACCAGAGCACCACAGTAAGATGGACTGAAAGGCACTTAGTGGTATCAAAAGAACAAAAATGAACCAAAACATGGATTCCTGATCCTTAGCACAGCCTATTCTTTAGAAGGTGTGTGTTACTTAAATGCAATAAAGCATATAGATAAATGAAGAAAAATAATGAGAAAGATAACATCGTACCTGCACAAAGCAGGCATGCACCTTTTTCCTGTTCTGTAATCAATGGAGCATTGCTGGTCATACAGTGTTAGTGTTTGGGGCATTGTAACTGACCTAGAGATGACATGGGAGGATTGTGCAGATGATACACAAATACAGCATTCTATGTAAGGGACTTGAACATCCAGACTTGGGTACCAGTGGGTGATACTGGAACGAACAAGACTGCAAGGTGAAAATCCATGTGAATGACTAAAATAAATAGCCACTTGTAACATAAGGCATCTTAAGATATAAAAGTTTAAATATCTGGCATTAATTTATGAAAAAAGGGAAACTAACGCAGCAGCTCAGTGAGTATATGGGTGCCTGTTCTACAAACACGGGGACCCAAGTTCAAATCCCCAGCACCCACATAAAAGGCCAGGCAATGTTGCATGTGTCCATAATCCGAGAATAAGCAAAGGGACTTTTTGTTATTTGTTTTTAAACAAACTGATTCTAAAACTCACATGGAAAAATAAACAAAAGTAGTTTTAAAATACTGGAAAAACAAGAGAAACCAAGGAGACAAACCTTTCTAAGTATTAAGCTATGTTGGGAAACTTCAACAATTGAGAGTGTGGTGCTGGTTGTCAATGGACAAAGCCCTGGACTGGTGTAGAAAGTCGGGAAGCAGGACTGCATGCCTGGTACACGTGGTGTCTCATAACCCCGTCACCCAGAGCGGATCATTGTTGAGTGTGGGGCCACCGCCTGCAGAAAGGTCAAGTGGGAACCATGCACCACAGCATTCACCAAGACAACCTGAAGCAATTGTGGAATTTAAATGTAAGCAAACCTCAACCATAAAACTGTCAAGAGGAACACAGTGTCTTCTATACCCTTGGAGTAGAGAAGGCTCTTGTCCCAGTGCTGGGGACTGAACCAGGGGCCTCTTGTCAGGGAGTTGCTCATTGCTATGGCAAAATACCTGATCAAGGCAACTCGATGAGAAGGCTTACGTTGACCCCCACAATCCATCATGGCTGCAGGAGCTGAAAGATGCTGGTGGCATTGTGTCTGCATTGAGGAAGCTCAGATCACTTTTTCCTCTTAATTCAGTCCAGACCCCCACAGAATGGTGTCACCCACATTTGGGTGGAACAGAGTTAACCCAGTCTAGAAACTCCCAGATGTGAGTCGAAGTTTGTCTCCATGGTCATTCTGTATCCCATTGTGTTGACAGTCAAAAGCGACCATCACAGACCTCATATGACTTTTAAAACCAAAAGTCAAAATCTAGAATCTACGGGGCTGGAGAGAGCTCAGCGGTTAAGAGCACCAGCTGCTCTTCCAGAGGACCTGGATTCAATTTCCAGCACCTATGTGGCAGCTGACACCTGTCAGTGACAAATCCTCTTCTGGCCTCTGTGTGCACTGCACACAGGCGGTACGCATACATGCAGGCCAAACACCCACACACATTAAACAAAATCTAGAATCGGCAAAAGAACATATTTGTAATAACAGATAAAAACTCATTCTTTAACCGCGTGTTGGTGGCGCGCGCCTTTAATCCCAGCACTCGGGAGGAAGAGGCAGGCGGATCTCTGTGAGTTCAAGGCCAGCCTGGTCTCTAGAGCGATTGCCAGGATAGGCTCCAAAGCTACACAGAGAAACCCTGTCTCGAAAAACAAAAAAACTCATTCTTTTACCATGTTAAAACGTATTCAGCAGTTCTAAGAAATGAGTACATCACTGGGGAGATGTAATTTTTCCTGCCTACACAGGCAGTTTCCTCCCTTGTATTCCTTAGGGGAATTCCCAAAGCTTTCATTTAGCAAGCAAGGGACATCGGAGGGTTTGGGGTGAGGAAAGGGCACTGCAGAAATAATTTGGATTTGTTCTCAACTGCTACAGTGACGATCTTTCTGAAGCAGATGAATCTCTGATCATTATCGAGTCAATCCAAAGAGCTACTTTATCAAAGTGCCTTCCTGAAGATGTCCAACATTTTGAAAAGATCATTGAAGATACCTTTCCTGGGATAACAGTGTCGAAGACGCAACACCTTGTCTTGGAGGTAATACAATACTTGGAGGTAATATGGGAGACACTGCCGACATAGTTTTACCAGGGGAGAAGGAGCTTTCAGCACACCGTGACTGATGGAAAGAAAAAATAGGCAGAAAAAATGCTGAGTCCTTAAGTGATGGTACTGGTTTCACTGTAAAAGCACGGTGATTGCTCCCTGTTATCAGGAGACCTTAACCGTTCTTATGTGTTTACTGCATTTGGGGTGTTCCCACAAGGTTCCCCAAGTTCATCCCTTAAGGTATGTGTGATAGCATGAGCAAAACCAGCGTTGACTTTCCATTGCCTTACACACAAATTCAAAATTATTGACAAAAACTGGCTTCCTTCATCCGGCAGCCAGGTCATCTTCCAGCATATTCTGCACTCGCCGCCTTTACCTGCTAACAGTCTCCCTGCTACTTCTGCCCCTGTTGCTTCCTCTCTCCCAGCTGTTCAGACTTTCAAAATGTATGGATTACTTTGCCTTAGACCTGACTTGAGAGGTGTTTTTTTTTCCATAGTTATTTCAGAAAGAACAATTAAGCAGCTTTGTAGCTGCTTTTAAATGTATTGGTAGCATATGTAATTAATTTGACAAATTAGTTAATATGTATTAATTTGATTAATTAGCTTTCAGTGTCCTGTTTCTTGAGATTATCCTGTTTCATACTCTCCTGGTGTTTGCTTCTTTCTTAGACTACCCAGCAGTCTGCTGGAATGCATTATGGATTTCTTAACTAACCAGTCTGCCTCCAAACTCCTTGCCATCTCTTTTTGCCTTCTTCTGGAGCTTCCATCTTTTTGAGAAAGTTTTTTTTTTTTTTCGAAATTCAAGGTTAGTTTTCTTTTTTGCTATTGGGAGTTTGGAAGACTAGAATTTTCTCCTTGCAAATTTTGTGTGTGTGTAGGTGATGGCATGGCTTTGGTCCCTTGTTCTGTTAGTGTGAGGACATTTGCTGCTTTCTGCACTGGAGTGAATCTCCACAGGTCACAGTGAAACAGCTTTTGAATGCGCTCCTGGGTTTTATTTCTAGTATTTTATCCAGGATTTTTACAACCATATTTCTCAAGGATATTATCTTTATTACCCCCTTTGCTGTGGTGCTGTGTTTATCAAAATATGCTGGCCCCAAACAATGAATTTAAAAGAGTTCATTCCCTTCATATTTTTAGAAGAGAGTTAGAAAGGAATTAGTTTTAGTCTTTAAATGCTTGTGGAGCCATCTGGTCCTGGGTGTTTCTTTAATGGGAAACGTTTTCTTATTGATTCAGTCTCATCCTTTATTTTTATGGGTTTCCTCAGGCATCTAATTTTTCCTTAGTCAATTTTGGTAAGTTGTATATGTCCAGAAATTTGTTCATTTCTTCTGTTGGTTTTTTTATTTGTTGGTGTGCAATTGTTCATAATTTTATCTAATGATCCTTTTTATCGTTGTGTTATCTATCATAATGTCTCCTTTTTTTTTTTTGGTCTCTAGCTTTATTTATATGAGTTTTCTCATTTCTTTGTCTATCTAATTTTTTTTTTATTTTAAAAAGAAGGCCTCCATAGTTCAATTGGTAAAGTGCTTGCCTTAAAAGCCTGAAAAGCTGGGTTTGAACCTTTGCAAGCCACAGAAAAAGCTGGGCATGGTGGCACCCGTTTAAAACCCACCGCTGGGGAAGTGGAAACAGGCAGAGACTCACTGGCTAGTCAGTAAAGCCTACTTAGTGAGCTCCAGCCAATGAGAGACCCTGTCTCCAAAGAGGCGGACGACATTTCTGAGGATGCCCCTAAGGCTGTCTTCTGCCTGCCTCGTGAATGTGCATACATGAATGCAGTCACTTGCATCATCAATACACATATGCCCATGTATTCACACTGATTGGAAGCGTCTGTCACTCATCGTTTGTATATTAAATCTTTATTGTGCTTATTTCTGCACTTTTTTGATTTTTTTCTTACTGCTAAATTGGAATTTGGGTTACTCTTGTTTCTTGTTTGTTAATCCTCAGGGTACAATATTAGGTTATTTATTTGAAATCTTCTCTTTAAATTATATTTGTATGTGTCTGGGTGTGTTTTGTTTGTTTGTTGTTGTTGTTTGCCTATGTGCATGTATGCACACCAGTCATGCTCGGTGCCCGCAGAAGAGGGCATAAGATCCTCTGGAACTGGAGTTAACATAGTTTGAGCCACATCGTGGGTGCAGGGAATCAAACCTAGGTCCTCTACAAGAGCAGTCAGTCCTCTTAACCACTGAGCCATCTCTCCAGCTGGTTTTCAGTGGTGGGTTATTTTTCCTATCAATTTGCCCACATTCTACTTTTGCTCTAATTGCACCATTTGGGGCATACTGTGTGGCCATTATTTGTCTCTATAAATTTTATAATTTCTGGGCTAATGAAGTGGTTCAGCAGGTGGAGGGGCTTGCAGTCAAGTCTGACAACTTGATTTTGATCCCCAGATCCTACCAGTAAACACACACACACACACACACACACACACACACACACACACACACACACAGGAGAACACACATGTTCTCAGTGGTGCATGCATGTACACAACCCCCGGGTTCTTCTAGACCATGTTTCAGCTCCTGTATTTGTTTAGTATTCCAAGTGCCTCTAGTTGCTGCCTTCTGATTTTATGCTGTTGTGGGCAAAAATGATATTTAATGTGGTTTCATGGTTTTTTTTATAAATTTTGTGATGCCTGATTTTGTGGTCAACTCTAAGATGTATATGGTATTTGACGTGGTTTCATGTTTGCTTTTACTTTATTGATGCTTGCTTTTTGTGGCTGACTCTAAAATGTATATGGAGAGTTTTCCGTGTGCTGCTAAGCAGTCTGCATTTGCAGCTGTTGTACAGAGTGTTCTATGAGAGTCTGCTGCCACCTTTGGTCCAGGATACGATTTAACTCTGGCATTTCTTTGCTAACTTCCTGTGGGTACTCTGCTTATGCTGACCGTGGAATGCTAAGTGCCCTGCTGCTGCTGCTGCTGCTGCTGCTGTGTTGGGTGTCCCTGTCCCTTGAAGTCCACCGATATTTACTCCTGTAGCATTAGGGACAGCAATATTAGGGACAAATACTTTATGCCTGTTGTATCACCTGACTGAATTGACCTTTTATCATGCATGATTAATCTTTTGTGTGTTTGTTTTTATTGTTTTTCAAAACAGGGTTTCTCTGTGTAACAGCTTTGGCTGTACAGGAACTCACTCTGTAGACCAGACTGGCGTCAAACTCAAAGAGATCCACCTGTCTCTGCCTCCCAAGTGCTGGGATTAAAGGTGTGCCCGTGATTACACTTTTTGATTGCTTTTCTAGCTTTTTATTAAAAGTCTCTTTTATCTGGTGCAAATCAAGCTATTCCTCTTATCTTTTGGACTCCGCTTTCTTTATCCACTTGTAAAATTTCTCTCTCCCTCCCCCCCCATTTTTTGACCTCCCTCCAGGGAACATCATACATAGTCCTGAAGCAATATCACTCCCCCTCTTTCCTTCCTTCCGTCCTGTCCCTCCCGGGTCCCTCCTCACTCCCTCGAAACTGATGGCCTCTTTTTCTTTCTTATTGATACAAATATATGCACTAATGTATAAACACCGTGTGCTAAGTCCATTTTTGTGGTTTTGTGCATATGATTGTGTATATTAATCTGAAAATGAGGATTCTTCGTCTGAGGGAGGGTTTATGAATTTTCTACCAAAGGTCTGTGAACATAAAAATTTTCTGTGCGTTGCACATTTCTGGTGAGAAAAATAATGCTTTTTATTATTTACAAAGACAGAAGTGGGTAAACTTAAAAAAAGAATGGAGAAATACTACTGTAAACTACAATAATAAGTAGCTAAGAGGTTCCGAGGGATTACAATTTAAACCTTTGGGCTGGGGGTGTGGCCCAGTGGTGCCTCATTAGGCTACTTTGTACAAGGACCTTGTTTCTATCCCCAAGACTGCAGTAAATAGGTGGGTGGGTGGGTGGGTTGATAGGTAGGTAGGTAGGTAGATTGATAGATGTTAAGTTATAATGTACTTTAATATGTCTATATTTTTTAGAAAGCAATATCTATTGCAACAGAACAATTAGGCTTTCAACATTGGCTGCCTCAGAAAGAAAAGATCACACAGTTGTACCATCAACTTGAGGTAAGTATAGAATGGCATGTCAGCAGATTCTTTACCTGAGTTTCAGTCAGTAAGGTCAAAGGTGAAAACACAGAACAGTAGAGAAGGAACATTGTACTCTTTGAAGCACAATGGCAAATTAAATGTTTTCCTAGACATTGTATCTCACCTTAATTCGACAGAATGATTTTTTCTTTTATTCATTAATATATACTTGTCAGAGCCCTGCAAATATAGTCTAAAGTAGCCTGTATCCTATTGCCATGCCATCTTTAAACTTCCTGTTCTTCCTGGCTGTGGATATATGCTGTGTATTTTCACAGACACTAGAATGTGTGTGCCCCTGATTCTTTGTGAGAGAATATGTCTCTTTAAATACTTTTAGCTGTTTGGGTTTTGTGTGGATTGCCAAATTTTATACTGTACTCATTTTTCAGTTGGTTGTTTATCTTTTTCTTAGGAAATGATATGCTTCTCGTGTGTTTTACATCATAATTCTTTGATGGCTGTGTATATTATAAGTAAATTCTCCACGTCTCAACTTTTTAGAAGTGTTACTATGTTCAAGTTGCATTGAAGACAATTTTAGTGCAGTAGGTTCTATTCCTTCATGGTTTCAGCATTCTGTGTCTTATTTAAAAACAAAAAAAACTTTTCAACTATCTTTGTAAAGACATTTTCTATGAATTTTTCCCAAAATTTTTAAATATTTTCATTTTCCATTTTTAAGTTGTCTGGAGTTATTTTTAAGGTGTCAGCTAGAGATTTTTTTCTCAAAAAGACAGTTTTCCAGTGTCTTCTTGCTACTTCCATAGCACGTCTGGTTTGCACATCTAGTAAAACTGGTGCATCAGTTTATTGGCTCCTCTTTCTCCATCAGTGTCTATACCACACTGTGGCTTGTGAAGTGAACACTGTCCTGTCTTCCTATCGGCAGAAGAACTAGATTCCTAGATCAGAGACAAAGAGCAATTGGTTACAACGGTACCAGTAGGCGGACTAGCATATTTACACCACTCGCTGCGATGGTAATGGTCAAAGGGACACAAGGATTGGTAACCGACGTACATGGGCAATGTGTGATGAGAACCTTGGGTTTAGTGCACCCAGCCCTGGTATTAATACTGGCATCAAGAATACCCAACTTTTGTTTCTGATGGAGACATTTTAAATATACAGTCTACATATCAAATTTGCGCTTGATGGAGTATAGTTCAGTGTTAGTGTGCATATTTAGCTTGCCTAAGACCCTACAGCCAATCTGAAGCACTCTCACCCCCAAAGTCTGTCTTACACTCTTGAAAACATAAGCTGCCAATGCCTCTGCTCCAACAGCATGTAGGAATGTCAATGCCCCATGATTCCACCCCCCAAGAGCACCCACCTCTCATTTACCTAGTGTCTTAGCTTCCAGTGAATGTTCCCAAGAGAACAATGTTATATTGACCACAGTTACTCTTGCTAATAGGATCTACAACCCAAATGCATTTTCGTTTTACCTCATTGCCTTAGGATTTCTACTGCTGTAGAGAAAGAGACTGTGACCATGGCAACTCTTATAAAGGAAAACATTTAATTGGGGTGGCTCACTCACAGTTCAGAGGTTCAGTCCATTATCATCACGGTGGGACATGGCAGCATGCAGGCAGACATGGTGCTGGAGAAGGAGCTGAGGGGACAAAATGAGCTGTATCTTGAATCTGTAGGCAACAGGAAGTGGTCCGAGCAAAGCTTGATCCTAGATTACCTCAAAGCTCGCCCCCACAGTGACACACTTCCTCCAAAAAGGCCATACCTACTCCAACAAAGTGATACCTACTGGTGGCATTCCCTATGAACTTATAGGGGCCAATTATATTCAAACTCCCACGCTCCACTTCCTAGCCCCAGAAGCTTGTAACAATATCATAATGCAATAGTCTATCACAGTCTCAGTAATGTTTTGATGTCCAAAGTTAAAAGTCACTTCTGACATTCATGCAATCTCTTAAATGTAATTCCCTATAAAATAAAAAAAATAGGTCACATACTTCCAACATATAATAGCACAGTATATACATTACCATTCCAAAACACAGGAAATACTGAACCAAAGCAAGACTGAAAACTATCTGGGTAAACTCTAAACTCTGCATTTCCATGTCTGATGTCAGAATGTTCTTCAGATCTCCAACCCTTTTCAGCTTTGTTGACTGCAACACATTTCTCTCTCTTGGGCTGTTTCCAGTCCCTGTCAGCAGCTCTCGTAGGCAGGTGTCCCATGACTCTGGCATCTCCAGCATCTTGGGGTCTCCAAAAATTAAAGGTATTCTTTTATTAGGATATTGCTTCTCCCTTCAGCCTTAGCTGATACAATAAAGCAGAGAGCCACACTGCCATGGATTGAACAGTCATATGAAGGGAGAGCGGGATGGGTACAAGCAAGACAGGTGCTGGTAGAGAAACTGGAAATAGTTCCTCAGCACACTAATCTGTGAATTTCACTTTAGGTTTGTGTTGGTGTGATGCTCGTGGGCACAACAGGTGGAGGAAAAACTACAGTCAGGAAAATTTTAGAGAAAGCCTTAATAATCCTTCCTATTGCATCTACCTTGTCAATTCAAGACCTTCAGTCTGACTCAAAGGTAAATATCCTACTAAATTAAGCATTTTCCATCTGCATGGCTTATGCCTTATCTATTCCTTCTACATTGGTGTTTTAACTACTTACTTGATTTATTGCTAGAAGTTTTGTAGTAAGAAATCATTGTAGTAAATGAGAATTCTGAATATTAGATAATCAAACTGGTGATAAGGACCGTAAAATAGAAGAATTGACTTGTGTATTTTGTATTTTGCTCTTTTCTGAATTAATCTAAGCCCCAGTTCATTCTTTGAGTATTAATACAGTTATCTTCAAATAAAATTAATTATATCTCTTTTCCAAAATTTATGTGATTTTTCTTTTGTAATTACATTAATTACCCCTCCAAAACTGTGTCAACTATAGTTTTATTCTTTATTTTACCTGAAATGTATTTAATATTTCAATATGATGTTACATTTATCTCTAATAATTTATTCTTTATCACATTTATAAGCTTCTGTTCTCCAAAACTTTGAGTTTTTGATGATTGGAACTAGTTAGGGCACTGGAGAGACAGTTTAGCAGTTAAAGGCACTGGATTTTCTTCCAAAAGACCAGTGCTTCATTCCCAGCGCCCACATAACAGCTCAAAACTTTCTGTAACTTCTGTTCCAGACAAGGCTTCTACAGACACAGCCAAGCACACAGTACTCAGACAAAGCACCTATGCACATAAAATAAGTTTAAATTTAAAAATTAACATAACTGTAGTCTCTATTTTGTCTTTTTACTGGTTGATATAACACACTGTTTCAATAGATATTAGATGTCTGTGAATCCTCATGACTCCTCACTACGGGTCTGGGTTTTGTTTTGGTTTGGTTTGGTTTTGGTTTTGGGAGTTTTTTTGCTTGTTTTTGTAATTTTTTTTATTAGTTCAAATTAGGAACAAGCTTGCTTCACATGTCAATCCCTTCTCCCTCTCCCTCTCCCTCTCCCTCCCCTCCCCCCATCCCATCTCCCCACCCACAACTTACCCCCACACCATCGACCCTCCAATCCCCAGGCAGGGTAGGGCCCTCTACAGGGGCCTCCCCAAAGTCAGCCACATCATCCTCGGCCAGGCCTAGCCCCTCCCCCATGTGTCCAGGCCAAGAGTGCATCCCTTCATGTGGAATGAGCTCTCAAAGTCCCTTCTTACACCAGGGAAAAATACTGATCCACTACCAGGGGCCCCATAGAGTGCAGAGGCCTCCTCATTGACATCCATGTTCAGGGGTCTGGATCAGGCCTGTACTGGCCTCCCAGACAGCAGTCTGGGGTCGATGTGCTCCCCTAGTTCAGGCCAGCTGTTTCTGTGGGTTTCAACAGTCAGTACCAGTACCTTTGATCTTCATTCCTCCCTCTCTGCAACTAAGTTCCAGAGTTGAGTTCAGTGTATATCTGTGGGTGTCTTCCTCAGCTTCCATCAGCCACTGGATGAGGGCTCTAGGATGGCATAAAAAGTAGTCATCAGTCTCACTATAGGGGAAGGGCATTTAGGTTATCCTCTCTACCATTGCCTAGATTGTCAATTTGTGTTATCCTTGTAGATCTCTGGAAATCTCCCTAGTGCCAGATCTCTCCTCGGACCTACAAAATAGCTCCCTCTAATATGGTATCTCTCATCCTGCTCTCCTCTATTCTTTCCTCAACTCAATATTTCTGCTCCTCCATTTCCTCCTCTCCTCTCCTCTTCTCCTCCTCTCATTCTGGCAGCTCCCTCCCCCCTACCCTCATGCTCCCAATAGGCTCAGGAGTTCCTGTGCCTTCCTATTCTCCGGCGTCCATGCATTTTTCCCTTAGAGTCCTTCTTGTTTCCTAGTTTCTTTGGTGAAGAGGATTGTAGGCTGGTAATCCTTTACTCTATGTCTAAAATTCATATATGAGTACATACCATGCTTGTCTTTTTGTGACTAGGTTACCTCACTCAGGATGGTTTCTTCTAGTTCCATCCATTTGCCTGTGAATTTCAAGATTCCATTGCTTTTTTCTGCTGAGTAGTACTCCATTGTATAAATGTACCACATTTTCTCTATCCATTCTTCAGCTGAGGGGCATCTAGGTTGCTTCCAGGTTCTGGCTATTACAAACAATGCTGCTATGAACATGGTTGAACATATGTCCTTGTTGTATGAACGTGCATTATTGGGGTATATGCCCAAGAGAGGAATTGCTGGATCTTGAGGTAGACTGATTCCCATTTTTCTTAGCAACTGCCATACTGATTTCCAAAGTGGTCTTACAAGTTTGCACTCCCACCAGCAATGGAGGAGTGTTCCTTTTTCTCCACATCCTCTCCAGCATAGATTGTCATTGGTGTTTTTTGATTTTAGCCATTCTGGCCAGTATAAGAGGGTATCTCAGAGTTGTTTTGAGTTGCATTTCTCTGATGGCCAAGGATTTTGAGCACTTTCTTAAATGTCTTTCAGCCATTTCAGATTCCTCTGTTGAGAATTCTCTACTTAGTTCTGCACCCCAATTTTTAATTTTATTGTTTGGTGTTTTTGGTGACCAGCTTCTAGAGTTCCTTGTATATTTTGGAAATCAGCCCTCTGTCAGATGTGGGGTTGGTGAAGATCTTTTCCCAGTCTGTGGGCAGTCGTTTTGCCTTACTGACTGTGTCCTTTGCCTTACAGAAGCTTCTCAGTTTCAGGAGGTCCCATTTATTAATTGTAGATCTCAATGTCTGTGCTACTGGTGTAATGTTCAGGAAGCGGTCTCCTGTGCCAATTCGTTCAAGGATATCTCCCACTTTCTCTTCTAGAAGATTCAGTGTGGCTGGATTTATGTTGAGATCTTTGATCAATTTGGACTTAAGTTTTGTGCATGGTGTCAGATAGGGATCTATCTGCAATCTTCTGCATGTCTGAATCCAGTTGTGCCAGCATCATTTGTTGAAGATGCTATCTTTCTTCCATTGACATAGATTTAGCATCTTTATCAAAAATAAGGTGTTCATAGCTGTGTGGGTTAATATCAGGGTTTCAATTCGATTCCATTGGTCTGTCTATTTTTGTGCCAATACCAAGCTGTTTTCAGAACTATGGCTCTATAATAGAGCTTGAAGTAAGGGATGGTGATGCCTCCAGAAGATCCTTTATTGTACAGAGTTGTTTTGGCTATCCTGGGTTTTTTGTTGTTGTTGTTGTTGTTTTTCCATATGAAGTTGAGTATTGTTCCTTCAAGTTCTGTGAAGAACAGTGTTGGGATTTTGATGGGGATTGCGTTGAATCTGTAGATTATACTTTTGGCAAAATTGCCATTTTTACTATGTTGATCCTACCTATCCAAGAGCATGGGAGATCTTTCCATTTTCTGGTCTCTTCTTTAGTTTCTTTCCTTAAAGACTCAAAGTTCTTTTTTTTTTTTTTTTTTTTTTTTTTTTTTTTTTTTTTTGGTTTTTTGAGACAGGGTTTCTCTGTGGCTTTGGAGGCTGTCCTGGAACTAGCTCTTGTAGACCAGAGTTTGAGTCTGGTCTCAAACTCACAGAGATCCGCCTGCCTCTGCCTCCCGAGTGCTGGGATTAAAGGTGTGCGCCACCAATGCCCGGCTAAATAAGCTACAGCTCAAAGTTCTTACTGTACAGGTCTTTCACTTTTTTGGTTAGTTTTACCCCCAAGATATTTTATGTTGCTTGTGGATATTGTGAAGGGTGATGTTTCTCTGATTTCTTTCTCATTGCATTTATCATCTGTGTATAGTAGGGCTACTGGTTTTTTGGAGTTAATTTTGTATCCTGCTACTTTGCTGAAGGTGTTTATCAGCTCTAGGAGTTCCCTGGTAGAGTTTTTCGGGTCACTTATGTAGACTATCATATCATCTGCAAATAGTGAAAGTTTGACCTCTTCCTTTCCAATTTGTATCCCTTTGATCTCCTTTTCTTGTCTTATTGCTCTAGCTAGAACTTCAAGTACAACATAGAAGAGATATGGAGAGAGTGGACAGCCTAGTCTTGTTCCTGATTTTGGAGGAATCACTTTGGGTTTCTCTCCATTTAGTTTGATGTTGGCTGTTGGCTTGGTGCATATTGCTTTTATCGTGTTTAGATATGTTCCTGTTATTTCTGTTCTCTCCAAGATCTTTATCATGAAGAGATGTTGGATTTTGTCAAAGGCTTTTTCAGTATCTAGTGAGATGTTTTTCTTTTTCAGTCTGTTTATATGGTAGATTTAATTGATGGATTTTCATATGTTGAACCATCCTTGCATCCCTGGGATGAAGCCTACTTGATCATAGTGGATGATTTTTCTGATGTGTTCTTGGATTCAATTTGCCAATATTTTGTTTAGTATTTTTGCATTGATGTTCATGAGGGATATTGGTCTGTAGTTCTCTTTTTCAGTTGTATCTTTGTGTGGTTTGGGTATCAAAGCTATTGTAGCCTCATATAAAAATAGTTTGGCAATGTCCCTTCTGCTTCTATTGTGTGGAACAATTTGAGGAGTACTGGTATTAGCTCTTGTTTGAATTTCTGGTAGAATTCTGCAGTGAAGCCATCTGGCCCTGGGCTTTTTTTTTTTTTTTTTTTTGGTTGGCAGGCTTTTGATGACTGCTTCTATTTCATTGGGGGTTATAGGTCGATTTAAACTGCTTATCTGTTCTTTAATTTTGGTAAGTGACATCTATCCAGAAAATTGTCCATTTCCTTTAGATTTTTGAATTTTGTGGAGTACAGGTTTTCAAAGTGACCTGATGATTCTCTGGATTTCCTCAGTGTCCGTTGTTATATCCCCCTTTTCGTTTCTGATTTTGTTAATTAGCATGCTCTCTCTCTGCCTTTTGGTTAGTTTGGGTAGAGGTTCGTCAATCTTGTTGATCTTCTCAACGAACCAACTCTTTGTTTCACTGATTCTTTGTAATATTTTCCTTGTTTCTACTTTATTGATTTCAGCTCTCAGTTTGAATACTTCCTGGCATCTACTCCTCCGTGGTGAGGTTGCTTTTTTTGCCTCTAAAACTTTCAGTTGTTCTGTCAATTCTCTAGTGTGACTTTTCTCCAGTTTCTACATGTCAGCACTTAGTGCTATGAACTTTCCTCTTAGCTTTGCTTTCAGAGTGTCCCACAAGTTTGGGTATGTTGTGTCTACATTCTCATTGAATTCTAGGAACTCTTTAATTTCTTTTTTTATTTCTTCCTCGACCCAGGAATGGTGCAATTGGGTGTTATCCAATTTCCACAAGTTCATAGGTTTTCTACAATTTGTATTGCTGTTGAATTCTAACTTTAAGGCGTGGTTATCTGATAAGATACAGGGGGTTATTTCAATTCTTTTGTATCTGTGGAAGGTTGCTTTGTTGGCAACTTTGTAGTCAGTTTTACAGAAGGTTCCATGTGGCACTGAGAAGACGGTATATTCTTTGTGTTTGGATGGAATGTTGTATAGATATCTGTTAAACCCAGTTGGGTCATAACTTCTGTGAGATCCTTTGTGTCTTTGTTAAGTTTCTATCTGGTGGTCCTGTCTAGTGGTGAAAGCGGGATGTTGAACTATATAAGTCCTGCTATAAGTGTGTGTGGTTTTATGTGTGCTTTGAGCTCTAGTAATGTTGCTTTTACAAATGTGGGTGCCTTCGTACTTGGGGCATAGATGTTCAGGACTGAGACTTCATCTTGATGGACTTTTCCTGTGATGAGTATGAAATGCCCTTCTTCATCTCTTTTGATTGGTTTTAGTTTGAAGTCTAATTTGTTAGAGATTAGGATTGCTACACCAGCTTGTTTCTTGGGCCCATATGATTGGAAATTCTTTTCCCAACCCTTTACTCTGAGGTAACAACTGTCTTTGAAGTTGAGGTGGGTTCCTTGTATTCAGTAGAAGGATAGATTCAGTCTTTATATCCATTCTGTTAGCCTGTATCTTTTAATAGGCAGGCTAAGACCATTGACATTGAGCGATATTAATGGCCATTGATTGTTGGTTCTTGTTTGTTTTGGATTTATTGTTGGTGGTGTCATTGTGTGTGGATTTCACCCTCCTGTTTCTTTTTGTGTTTGGTAAAATTGAATTAACTACACTCAAAAAACATAGGCAATAGATATCTTCGTTGGGTTGGAGTTTTCCTTCCAGAACTTTCTGTAGTGCTGAATTTGTGGATATGTATTGATTAAGTCTGGTTTTGTCATGGAATATCTTGTTTTCTCCATCTGTAGTGATTGCAAGTTTTGTTGAGTACGGTAGTCTGGGTTGACATCCATGCTCCCTTAGTGTTTGTAGGGTATCCACAAACTGGTATCTGAAAGCCAGACCTTCTTTCAAAGTTTCCATTGAGAAGTCAGGTGTGATTCTGATAGGTCTCCCTTTATATGTTACTTGGCCTTTTTCCTTTGATGCTCTTAATACTTTCTCTTTATTCTGTAGGTTTTGTGTTTTGATTATTATGTGTTGAGGGGACTTCTTTTTGTGGTCCTGTCTGTTTGGTGTTCTGTAAGCTTCCTGTACTTTCATAGGCATACCCTTCTGTAGGTTGGGGAAGTTTACTTCTATGATTTTGTTGAATATGTTTTCTGTGCCTTTGATCTGTGTTTCTTCACCTTCTTCTATACCTATTATTCTTAGGTTCGGCCTTTTCACAGTGTCCCATATTTCCTGGGTATTTTGTGTTAGGGACTTGTTGGACTTGTGATTTTCTTTGGTCGATGACTGTATATCCCCTAGCGAGTCTTCCACAACTGAGAAGATTTTCTCTTCCATCTCTTGAATTCTGTTGGTTATACTCTCATCTTTAGTTCCTGATCGTTTATCCAGCCTTTCTATTTCCAGCATCCCCACGTTCTGTCTTTTCTTTATTGTGTCTATTTCAGCTTTCATGTCTTGAACTGTTTTGAGTGCTTCCTTCACTTGTTTGGTTGTTTTTTCTTGGTTTTCTTTAGATTCTTTAAGAGATTTGTTTACTTCTTGAATTTTTTTGGTTTGTCTTTTCCTCCATTTCATGTAATTTTTTGCTTGTTTTTTTCTTCTATTTCTTTAAGGGATTTTCTTGTTTCCTCTTTAAAGGTCTCTATCATCTTCCTAAGATAATTTTTGAGGTCTGTCTCTTCTTCATCCTCTGTGTTGGGTTTTTCAGATCTTGCTGTGAGTGCCAATGGAGTCTCACCCTCTCTCAGGTGGCAGGCAGAGAGCTCAGCCTCTGGCGGCAGCCGGAAGGCAGAGGGCGGTGGGTAGACAAGGGTGGGGTGTTTCTGGACTCAGGGTGGGCTTTCCCAGTCTGGGCAGTTCCACTCTTGCCTGGGTGGGCTCAGGCAGAAGGGAGCAGTGGTTGATGGGGGAGGTTGGGGAGCAGAGCTGCGCCCAGACTCACCTGAGGCTTGGGTGCCCACAGCAGGGCGGAGGGTGGACAGGGATGAGGTGTGTCCAGACTCAGGGTGGGCCTTCCATCTGGGCAGGTCCACTCTTCTTGGGGCGGGGGGGGGGGGGGTAGTTCAGGCAGAATCGAACAGAGGTTGATGGGGGAGGTTGTGGGGGCAGAGCAGTGCCCAGACTCACCTGAGGCTCGGGTGCCCGCCCGCCGCAGTACAGAAGGTGGAGTGTCTAGTTTGTTTTGTTTTTTTCTGTCTTATTTCCCAAAGAAACCAACTTGGATTCCTGTACCCATAATCTCTTAATCTCTTGCCTTATGCTGTGTGAGGCTGTATTTCCCAGCATCATGTCTGTCCCCTTCACTCTTAAATCCAAATGAGATGAAACAGAGAACAGCTCTTCAGGTGGAGCCCAAGCACCCATGGATAAGATCCGAGTAGACTAATGGTACACCCTGCTCCCTGGCTTCACTACACTCTACCCAGTCTCCCAACATACACATCCCAATCAAAGTATGTTTTCTGCAATGGAGTGGAGTAAGATGTCTTTTCTTGAGGAAGCCACTTGTACTATTTAGATTGTTTTAATGGTTTTTATAGTGTGTCTTATTTAAACAAGACAAGTCCATTTTTACTCTTTCTTGTTAACAACTACCTATATGGAGATGTTTTGTTTGATGTAAAGATTTCTTCTAAAACCTGTTAGCAACAACAGTGCAAAAAAATTAAATAATTGTAGTATAACTAAATCCTTTTAAAAACAATCTTGATTTCTCATCCCCTGTCCTCAGATTATAGGAAAAAAAGGAAAAGTAGATGTTTGTGTTTTGAATCCAAAGTGTGTCACTCTTAGTGAACTATACGGACGTCTGAACATTAACACCATGGAATGGAGTGATGGGTTATTAGCAGCAGCAATCCGAAATTATGTGAATGCTAGCACTGCAGACTACTCCAAGAGAGGCAGTACTCTCGGGATATTGTCAAGAATCACAGATTTTTCTAGTGTAAGTTTATTTTGTTGTATTTTGGTTTAGTTTGGTTTATTTGTTTTGGGGGATTGTGTTTTAGGGGTGTCTTTTTGTGTTCTTTGGCTTGTCAAGACAGGGTTACTCTGTAGTTTTTAAATGGTCAGTAAATCATAGAACAAAGTTGAAGGTAATTGTTGAAGGGAATGCAAAAAGAATTAAGCCTAAATAGAGAACAACCTTGTGATCAAGTATCACTAATGTACCTTACAAATTAAAGAATGAGGCTAATTTTGTAAAACATAAAAAAGAGTAAACTATTTGATGCAAAATTTGTTAAACAGTAAATATAAGTAGCAAAAAATGGAAAGTTGTGTTCTCATAACTAAATAAGTGTGAGATTATTGGTAATTTTCAGTAGGTAAACTATAGATTATTGGTAATTTTCAGTAGGTAAACTATATCAGCAAAAGGTGATATTTGAAACCAAAGGGATTAGCAAAGATAGAAAGTAATAGGCTGCATCTGCTCACAAAGTAATCTACAAACAGAATGAGGACAATTTGAGAATATAATTAGACCTCAGTATCTATGAATTTCACCTGCAGATTCACCCAAAAAGACATCCAAATGATTTGGAAATGGAATGGTGTCTGTGTGAAGTGTTCCTCACCATTGTCTCCTAAACAATCTAACAACAGCATACATAGCCTTTAACCTGTATTAGGCTGAGTAACCCCGACATGAAGATGTGTGTAGGTTGTGTGTGTAAATACTGTACCGTTTTATGTAAGGTACCTAAGCCCTCTATTTTTGTGTTTTCTGGGGCTTTCTAGAAACGGTCTCCCCTTTAGATACCAAGGAATGACTGAGCATGTTGAGATTTCTACATTAAATATCCCTTTGATTTAAAAATGGACTCCTAGTCATTTAAAGAGGCAGTTTTATTAAGCTGATGATATTTTTTATATTGGAAATATGATGCTTTCTATATTGAAAGTTATGAGTCATCTGTCTACTATATGAACCACGTATATTGTCTCAAACTCATGAAGTACATTTAGCAATATGTTCTTAATGGAGTCATCTTTTTCAGTTTATCATAAAGGTTTGCTAAATTTTTACCAAATGCCTTTTTTTTTATCTACTGAGGTGATAATACATTTTTGCAATTTGTTTTTTGATAGCATTATGAGTTTGTATGTATGTATGACATGATGATGAGTTTGATTTGCATGTGTTAAGGCATGTTGTATTCTTGGGATATATCCCACTTGATCATAGCTAAATCCTTTATGTGTAATATTGTATTTGAATTGCTGGTGTTTTGCCCAAGAATTTTGCATTTGTTTTGATGAAGGTCATTAGCCCATTGCTTTCTGTTTCATTGTGTTCTTTTCAGTTTGGTGTCATGGAATAAGTCAGAAGAATTCTTTTCTCTTTGATCTTTTTAGCATATCGAGGGAGAATTAGTATTCTTCTTTCTGATCAGTTGTGGAGCTATCTGGTTCTGGACTTTGTTTGAAGAGGAATGTTTTGTTACTGATTCTGTCTCATTACTCTTTACTGGCCTTTCAGAGGTTTTTTTTTAAGATTTTATTTATTTATTATGTATACAACATTCTGCTCCCATGTATATCTGCACACCAGAAGAGGTCATCAGATCTCATTACAGATGGTTGTGAGCCACCATGTGGTTGCTGGGAACCGAACTCAGGACCTCTGGAAGAGCAGTCGGTGCTCTTAACCTCTGAGCCATCTCTCCAGCCCCAGAGTTTTTTGTTTTTTTTTTTTTTTTCCTCCTTGATTCAATCTTGGCGAGATTTTGTCTAGGATTTTGTTCTTTTATGTTATGTTTTCAGGTGTGTTGGCATTTCATTTTAAATTTTTATTAATCCTTACTGCTTCTGTGGCATCTGTTGTAATGTCTCAGTTTTCATCTCTAATTTCATGCAAGTTTTCTCCTTAATGCAGCTCAAGGTTTGTTGTTTTTGCTTATGTCTTCAAAGGGCCAGTTGTCTTATGTGGGGCAGAACTGTAGTTGAATTCAGGGTCCTGTGCATGGGCAACACAACTTCTGCCACTGAGAGCCCCATCTACACCCCTCCCCCTTTTCTGGTGCAGGATCTCCCTAATTATCCTGGCTGACCTCAAACTCGATTGTGTAACCAGGCAGGCCTCTTTCCTAGCATCCTAAGTAGATGGGATGACAAGCCTATATCACCAAGTTCAATCATTCTGTTGTTCTTTGAAGTTAAGTTGCACTAGGCATGGTATGTTGCACACTGTTAATCCCAATGCCTGGGAAGGCAAAGATGGGTAGGTGTCTATGAATTCAAGGTAATGTGATCTAGCATATACTTTGCAACGGTTTTGTTGTTACAGATGTTGCATTGTGGTCATAAACACTATGATAATATTTTGCAATTTTGGGGGACTTGACATATGTTGTGATCTGTCTACTGAGGAGGGTGTTGTTCATGCCGATGTGAAGTGTGAGTCCCTGTAGCTGTTGGGTAGGCTGCTTTATACCACATGTCATAAGGTCCAGTTGGTGAAGTTCATCTGTGCTGTTTCTTTGCTGATTTTGTAGCTGGATGTTCTGACATTGGTGAAAATAGAATGTTAAAGTCCCTTGAATTAATGTACTAGAATCATTCAGCCTTTAAGTCTATTGATATTTGTTCTGTATACCTGATACTCTGACACTGAGTTTCCATAAATTTATGTTGTTTACAGTCACTTGCTAAATGCATCTCCTCTTTGCTTTGTATTTACCATGAGAGTTTCAAAAAACATTTCTAAATTATGAAGCCCATATTAAAATAACTACTTAACATTGATGATAAAGACAGAAAAATGCTAGTACAATGTTTACATCCTAATTACTCATTATATAATTTAGATTTTCCAAGTTGGTGTCTCTGCTACAGCAGATACTGATAACAGTATTTTTATGAAGACAATAGAAAAAGATGTTAAAACTCCAGAAACTCGTGGTAAGTGTTATTATTAAATTCAGCATGTTAATGTAGATAGTAAGTTTTGAGTCAACATGAACTGCATTCATGTCTATATTTTTTACTAGTAATATTTTTATTCTTGTGCAATTTACTTCTTCCTCGTGTGTTTGCTTAAAATTTCTAATCTCATAACAGCTTTGCAGTAGTTACGTATCCTATTATGATATAGAACTAGTAGAGGTTAAGTAGCCTTTCAGCTTATGAATAGTTAGGACTGAAATGACATTGATGGCAGAAATAGTGGCATGAGAAGCAGCAGTGGCAGCTCACAGTCTCCCAGCAGCATTGTGATGCCATCTGTGCATTGCCAGCTTGAATCACACAATGCCAGCAGATCCATCGCTAATGCGCAGAGTGGGCGCATAATCCAGCCCCTGCTCTGTAGGAGCTGCCTCTCTACTGGAAGAGCCTGGGCCTCCTTTTCCTACCCCAGACTGAGCCTCACAATGGCTCATCCGCCAGCAGTATGTTTGTGGTCCACTTTTCCTGCTGCATCTGCTTTCCTGGGAATTGGGATGGCATTTTGAGGAAAGTACAATGATTGGGTGCAGTAAGTTTTTCTTAGGAGGTTTTAAGACAATGGCAAGGCAAGCCATTTCAAGCAGAAAGAGCCCATCTCCTTATCAGTGGCTGTCTGGATCCTACATGGTGCTCTTTGGTTCATCAAGGACACCTGAATGTCTTCTGGGTGCTTAACTGTTTTCTGTCTGCATGACAACCTCCCTTACCCTGGCTGAGAGGTACTCTAAAATCATTGACATGCCTGTCAGTATAGCATGCAGTGCTGTCTTCTGGATGTTTGCATCTTCTTCCCCCCAAGTTTATACATTAAAATCCTAATCCTCAAGCTAATGAGTTTAGAAGGTAGGGCCTTGGGAAATGCAAATGGTCTTGAGGGATGTGCCCTTGCGTGTGGGTTTGGTGTCTTATACAAGATGTGCTCTGACCCTCCTGATGGAGTTAGTGTCCTTGTAAAAGAGACTCAAGGGGGACGAATCTTCCTGTCACGTGACCATACAGCAAGAGGGAGGTTCCCTCTTTGAACCAAGAAGCTTACCAGATGATCTTCCAGCACCTAGATCTCATCCCTCAGCCTTCAGTGCTGTGACGAGCACATGTGTACTGTTTATACACTGCCCAGTCAGGGACATTGTGTTACAGCAGCCCAGAGAGACTATGATGGCATGGAAAGGGGGTGTTACAGCAGCCCAGGGAAATTATGATTGCATGGGAAGGGGTGTTACATCACCCCAAGGAGACTATGATAGTGTGGGAAAGGGAGGAATTGGGTTCTAAGTGTGACAGTTTAAGCTGTCTACTTGATTCTTTGATATTGCCTAGCAACAGCATACCCAAAACCTATTCTTGAGTGGAAGATGCAAATTCACAAATCATATTATTATGACAAATTATAGAACTATGTGTCTTTCTCCTATCCAAATTTTGAGGGTTAATTATACATTTCAATAATCTAAGAATGTCCAGAAAATGCTTAAAGCAATTTCATACATATAGTGTATTTACTGACGTTAATGAATACTGGAGAGTATACATAAATAAAGCATATTGTATAAGCATGTGTCCCATTCATGACAGCCAAGCATGCCCAACATATGCACAAGTGTCACCTAAGCACTCCCTCCAGTGTTTCCAGGGACAATCGATATTTGCAGCTTAGAAAAGATTTTCTAGATGTCAGGAGTGGGGTTGGGGGTGAGGGGAGCTCAGTAAATAAAGTACTTGGCACACATGCATGGCACTGGAGTTCAGATCCCCAGAATCCAAGCAGAAACAGGTATGTATGCATCTGTAATCCCAATATTCAGGAGGCAGAGATCGGAGACCAGGAGAAAGAAGTGGCCAGCTAGACCAGCCAAAATTACCAGTGAAAGAGCATGGCTCCATGAGCAAAAGGGGAGAAGGGCAGAGGAAGGCCTCTGACAGCACATGTGTGCACACATGTATACACACCCTCACACGTGTGCCCATTGCACACGCGTGCACGCGCGCACACACACACACACACACACACACACACACACACACACACAGGAAGCTGTTTTCTAATATGATAGAAAGTTTTCGAGACTGTAACAAGAGAAATCAGAGATTAGTCTCAGCTGCACTGGAAATGTTTCTCTTTGCAGATTTCGATTGGCAGTGGATTGTATTAGACGGCCCAGTTGATACCTTATGGATAGAAAATCTCAACACTGTGCTCGATGAAAACAGAACGCTGTGCCTGGCAAACAGCGAAAGGATCACCCTAACGAGCAAGATCAGGGTGATTTTTGAGGTGGACTCTCTCGCCAACGCCACCCCCTCTGTCATCACCCGCTGTGCAGTGGTGTACATGGCAAGTTTTCAGAGCCCGGTCCTGGTAAAGGCGTGTTGTTCAGGGTGACAGCCCATTGTCTCAGTTGTGCCTTCTAGTCCCTGATGAGTAAACTCAGTAGCTCAGAAACTTGGTTTTCCCCCCAAAGTCTCATAATCCAGAAGTAGTAACTGCCATTAACATTACCCTGGGGAGTTAGAACACCAGTAGTGCAGACAAGGTAGGCCATTGATACCAATTCTTTTACTAGCAAAGGAAAGATTGCCCTGAAGCCATCCTTACTGTACAACTCTCAGAACTTGGGAAAACATTACCAAGACAGTGATCTGGAACTAGTAAACATAATCCCCAAAATTCCATACATGAAACTCACTAGCAGCTGTGATTGGCCATCTAATCTACATGATTTGGGGTTTGGATTAGAATGAGGACTGGGGCTGCCTAGGCTGACTGGTTCCTTGAAGCTTGCCCACCCCAGCAGGCCTCCCGTTTCAGATTCCCGTCTCTTGTCTTCTTTTCAAACCATGGTTAAAACAGCAAGATTGCTCCAGAGAATTGTGATTCCTTTAGTTGTGGTTTTTTTTTCTTTGCTGTTGTTGCTGCTGCTGCTGCTGTTTTAGCTTTAAATAAATCTGAATCTAGCCATGGTGTGGGGGATAATGAAGTGAAAGTTAAAAAAAAAAAAAGACTGCCATATATTTGTGTTTTCATGAGGTTTTCTCTTGCTTTTTAGGATCCTGTTGATCTGGGATGGGAGCCATACATTAAGTCATGGCTTGTGAAAACTTCAAAAACTATAAGTCAGCGAGGAATGGAGTGTCTTGGATTAATGATTAAAAAAAGTGTTAAAGAAGGGCTAGATTTCCTGAAGAGGCACAGAAAGTTTTTACCATATCCCATACAAGATTTGACAGTCATCATGACTCTCTGCAGGATTCTAGACGCTTTATTTGAATTCATGCAAATAAAGAGAGGAACCGCAAAAAGTGAGTTTTCCCTGAGTCATACTGACGAAATTATGTCTCCACTCTTCAGTGGCAGCTTGTCACTTCCTAGTAGGTTTTATGAAAGAAAAGTGAAAGCGAGAAGAGTGTAGATTGAGTTAACAGCCAACATGTACATAGAACAAGCTAAAAACCCTTTAACAGAGACGCGCATCCACAGGGGTAAACCAATAACATACGTGTTGAGGTTCATTTTAAAAAAGAATATAGAGAGCTTTAGAAGATCTTGATTACTCAAGAATGTTGTGTTTTAAGGATGTGTTTTAAGTTGAAGGCACACTTAACACCCCTTAGCTATCACTGTGGTTTCATTGTGCCTCCCCCGAAAGGCTCACCTGTTGGGAGTTTTTGTTACAAGCTAGCTGAAGAAACTTGGTCGCTAGGTAGCAGAATCACATCCTGGCTCCTTCCTCGCTCGCTGGCTCGCTGGATCTCTCTTCTTGCTGTTCACAATGAGGTGAACAACCAGACATTTCCCAGACATCCCACCTCCACGATGGTCTGCTCCACCAAGGCCCAGAATCACCTCAGCTAGCGACTATGGACTGAGATGGCTGAAACGGCAAGCCTTATGAATCCATCCTCATTAATACCATTCATTCCCGGCATTTTGTCATGGAGATGGGAAAAATGACTAATAGAAAAGTGGTGCCAGGAGTGAGGGCTCATTACTGTCACTAACCCTGCCTATATGATCCTTAAGCCTGTAGAACTGGTTTCCAGAATGTGAAAATATTCGGAGATACTGGACTGCAGAAGCCCTAAAATGTAAGCAGAACTTAGTGACTCAGGTGGGAGCTAAGACCAGAATGCCAGCAAGGATGTGGACAGGGAAGGCCAGGCCATGCAGTTCCAAGTCTAAATGAGACCTCAATTGAGAACTAGACTTGAGGCCGTCCACCCAGGTTACATTCAAAGAATGTTTTGTCCATGTTGTGAGACTGGGTGAGGCTGAATTTAAATGTTTATACTGATTAATTTGGCAGTGGAGGTTCTGGGACAGCATAGCATTCCAGCTCTGATGTTGTCATTGCCAGCTGCTCATAGCCAGGTTATAGTGAGATTCTGGAACAAAAAGTAGAGCAGAAAACTTGGGAGGGGTGGGTGCAAGTTTCTCAAAAGGCTGGTTTAAAATTGGGGCTCTAACAGGTCTGGCTTCTGAAAAAATCTGTTGAAAAGAAGCCAAACACTTTGCATTTGGAAGATAGGAAAGATGCCTTAATGACATCACAGGAATTAGCTGGACCCCCACCAATTTTAGGGTCAAAGGTCTGAAAGAATAAGGTCATTTTAAGGACTTTCCTTGAGAAGAGAGTACCTCCAGGACACCGTACCTCTGCAGACCTGCCGAAGAAGTCATTTTCCTGGCATTTGTTTCCACTGTGCTTAACTACCCAGGTGCCCAGAGACTGCTGCAGGGTACCAGGGGGAGAGTCCAGTAGCTGTCGAGGGGGATCTCATCACCCAGTCCCCCAGCATTTATATGCTCATTCACAGGAAGATAAACATCGGGTGGAATGCTCACAATAACTTAGTCTTTACATTAACACTGGTTTTAACAGCATTTAGTAGCGCTTTCAATAATGCTCAGCTCCTATGCAGCACCTGAGGGAGAGGTTGGTCT
The DNA here is from genome assembly GCF_003668045.3 of Cricetulus griseus. NCBI lineage: Eukaryota > Metazoa > Chordata > Mammalia > Rodentia > Cricetidae > Cricetulus > Cricetulus griseus. Next base: position 12,641,225 of record NC_048598.1, on the reverse strand, counting down.
CCCCCATGTGTTTCTGTGGCACCTTTAGTAGTCATGTTTATAGGTTCCAGGAAGAGGGAAAACAACCTTCCCCTGGTGATGTCTTCTGGGTCAGTTTCTTTTTGCTTGCTTTGAGGGTAGAGTTGAGCTTGGCTGTTAGCATCACCCACCTAGATGAACTGGTCGCCAGATGTTTTGATCCTGTCCTGGGAAGCACTTGGTGTCTCCAATCTGGAGACACTGGAGTCCCTTCTCTCAGGGCATTAAAGTTCAGAACTAGCGCTTAAAAATGAAACAAATAATCCCAAACTCTTAAAGTGAAAGTATGTGGCAAATACTGATCTAAACTTTAAAGCCAATCACTCTTATTTCCTGGGGAAGATGTTTCTGGCAAAAGGTTCAGTGCTGGCTTTCTGTACACCAGAGCTTACAGTAAGACCCCAATAGCAATGAAGAGAAAAAAGCACTAGGATAATGTGGTTCATAGTGACTGTAACCCCCAGAAACCAGGAGATTCAGCCAAAGAGGAGCAGAAATGATTCTCAAACTATGAAGATACCTGTTACACACACACACACACACACACACACACACACACACACACACACACACACACACACAAAGTCAGTAAAGTACCACAGGCTTAAAAGATGAGAGACCAGGAATTGAAGGAAACCACTTCCACACTTGAGCTAGAAGCCAAGACAACAACCTACAAACGAAGAGGCATCTGGGACCCTCTGTAACATCACAGGAAGTTTCTAAACACAGTTACACTGAGCTTTCTCCACAGGGAACTACAACCGTTTCCTTCAATAGGTGATTGTTACGATAAATCTTTCCGCCACCGGCTTGAGTTCTGCCTGCACGTGGGTGGCCAAAATAACACACAGAGACTTATATTAGGTACAAATGCTGCTTGGCCAATGACTAGGATTTCTCATCTGCTAGATCAGTCTTAATTAATATAAATCTATATATTTTATAAGACTTATCTTATTGGACGCCAGCGACAAGTGTCCTGTCTTTCCGGGCTCACATGGTGACTTTGGAGGAAGAGAGAAGGGGCCCACTTCCTTCTTGCCTTGTTTATATATGAGTCTCCTTGCTATGTCACTTCCTGCCTGAGACACCACTTCTTTACTACATTTCCCAGAATCCTCCTTGACTTCTTGCCCCACCTAACTTGCTGCCTCATTGGCCAAACAGTGCTTTATGCATCATCCATTAAGACAAACCCACACACAGAAGCACTTCCCCCATCAGGTGGTAGTAAGAAAAGAGAACTCAGATTTATTTTATCTTTTGCTTTGTTTTGTGATGGAGTTTCATGTAGCCCAGGCTAACCCTGAACTTCTAACCAGGATGACCTCCTACTTATACCTCCTCCATGTGGAGTTACAGGCTTGAGCCACCACATCCACTTTTATTGTTAAAAACATGGCTTTGGGAGAAGGAAAATGGATAATATAAGAGATATGTTTCCTCTAAACTCCTTTTACTTCTCATCTGGCTCCTCAATGGCTACTGCACTGAAGGAAACAACACCTACCTGCTGCAGCAACTCTTAAATACTCGGTAGTTCCACAGGAAAGGGTGCGGTCTGTGAGCACTTCCTTACCCTTGATAGACATTGATGTCTGGAATGTACCAGAGTATGACCCTAAAGGAAGGTACCAATTGAGTCAACCTTGTTAAAGCTATTTACCAATACATGCTGAAAATACTGATAAATTCACCTTAGCATTGTGGTTCTAGGATCTTTTATAGAGTTATAACTGGAGAAATATACAAAGGTTTGTGCACAAAGAGGTTTATACACAGCACAACTATTTACAGTCATAAAAACAACCTGAATTCCAACAATGGGAGATTGGCTTAACAATTTCTGCTACAACAAAATCATATTTCCAAGGACAATGGCATAAAAACAGCCTTAAAAATGAAAGAGCAAGATAAGAATACAAGTCTCTTCATTTTTATGAGTTTAAAATTGAAAATACATTGTGTGCTTTGTTATTCAGTAAGTAATTACAATGATATTTTGATGGTTATGGAGGAGAGTGAAACTGGGTTATCATTTTTTTCTTCACACTTTTCTGTTTTGAAGTATTCTAAAAGAGACATATTTTAATATTCACACAAATATTAGAAAGCTAAGCTATAAAGAACGAGTCATGATTTATTCTGCTTTTCTCTATTGAATGGATGACTTGCACAAAATGAGTCAGGAGCAAGGATGGAGAGAGGGATGCACAGTCTGCTTGTGACACTCCAGCAGGAAAGACTCCTTCCATGGCAGTTCAAGCTAGACAATGTTATCAGTTGAGCCTCATTAATTAGCCTATGGGATTTTAGGGCTGTTGTTAATTGTACAAAAATCCTGTTGTTTCTAAGGTGATGATGGAGAAGCTAACATCCCAACTAAAGATCCAAAAACTCTGAAAGTCAAATTCAAGGATGAAGGAAAATGGTGAGTTCCATTCATCCAGCAAATGTGTTTAGAGACCTTCCTAGATGTGAAACACCCAAGGACACATAGGCTCATTGTCAGTAAACCATATTTTGTGGTTTCATAATATTAAAGTCTACATTATTTTATCCCAACTTAGAGTCCTCTGTAGCTAATAAAAGATAATCACATTTTCATGGTACTTTAACATAGTAAGGTTGTTATAAAAAATATTCATCTTGCCTTTACACAATTTAGGATGGAATAAAATTGATGTGAGTTTATTTCATGTATCAGCCCTTTATAAACTATGAAATGTTGAGCCAGTTATAAGGTTTTAAAGCCTTGCCTCGCTTACAAAACTAGAATGACAATGTGACATGCCAGCTGTCTCGATTAGTTAGGTCAATAGTTAGGTGCATGATCCATTACAGCTATGGAATTACTCCTATGTTTCTTCTGGATGATGACCTTTGCTGAGTCCACAGTCTAAATCTCTGCAACCTCCATGGCCAGCAGAGTGACAAGCCACAGCAGTCAAGAAGGCAGTTCAGCTCAACACGACTAGGTAGCTGGTGCTGGTTCAAACTTTGGGAGTCTGACCCCAGTGACTTATTTTAGGCATATTTAAGCACAGTGTGCAATTTGATGAAAACATTTGTGGTGATAATTAATTCAAACCCCATGCACATGAAAAAGCATTCACAAATCTCTTTGGGGAACAAGGGTAAGCTAAAAAAAAAAAATTGGATGACTGTATCGAAACTTTGGTAAGGTACATGTGACACCTTCCATACAGATAGGTTCTGTAGATTGAGACAAACAAGCCTATGAGAAGAGTCTCGGGGAGAACCTGTGTGGTCTGTGGCTCACAGATATTCAAAATCCACCAGGTTAGAATGCATGTCCACTCCCAGCCTTCCTTCCCTTGAAGGGACAGCCCTGTGTCCTACTCCAGGTTCCCCTCATACTTACCTGTGAGCACAAGGACCTCTGCTGCCCACGTTAGCCCACTACTACTCCTCTTATCTCACACAACTCTGTGTTTTGTTCATTCTTCCCTGGCCTGTGAAGATGGCATCATGTCCATTTAGTTCAGAGTGGCTGATAAATAGCAAATATTTAATAAGTATTTGCTAAATTATACACAGCAAGATGTTCCAGACAGAATTATGCCAACATGCTATATGCTGATAGTTGCTAATGAATTTCAATCTGATATATCTTAGTTTTTCACAATTTACATTTTTTATACTATTGAAACAATGAAAGATGTTAGAAATTAGGCTCAACCCTCCTGTTTAACCTTGTCATCATCAATCCTGCCACCACAAAATTCATGGCTCATTAGCCATGTGGAGTCCAGATTAACCTCAACTAGAAAACAGTCTCCTCAGAATCTGCCTGCTGGTCTGCAGCCATGTTGAACTAAGTCAACCCTGAAGACTGGCCAAGAGAAATACCAAGTGGATCACTATTTCCTATGTCTTTCATGAATTATCCTCTCCCCCAACAAGTAAACATTCAACTGTAAATTGACCTAAAATTAAAAAGGTTTACATATAAAAACTAAATAAATGGCATGCATATGTAAAACATGTATATGTATCAAATAAACCATCAAACATGTATAAAAGTATATCATGGTAAAGGTATATGTGCAATAGAATTATTTATGTTAAATAAAGGTATATGGTAAATATGTCAACATATTGCCAAAAATAGATATGAAACAAAAGTTAAGTAGGAATGTCTTGCATATATGCTACCTTAAAAATAAACACAGTAACTTATGTGGCTGCTATCTAAGGAAGCATTATGTATTAGATCTAAAATTTTATGTGAATACTTTATTACAATTTTTTAACAAAACTTTGATGTGATGCTGAAATAAATTTTCCAACCACTTATAAAGCTTTTGACATTCACCTTCCCACACAGCTACTACCGGGATGAAAATGCGTGGTATTTGGAGAAAAACCCTGAGAAGTTAACAGTAATGATTCAGAAGATCTTTGTGTTTGCTTTTACGTGGGCATTTGGAGGGGTTTTAAAGCGTGAAGACCAACATGAGGAAGACGTGATATTTCGTTCAAAATTTGAACCTGATTCTCTTGCAGAAGTAACCTATAATTTTGACAGACTTGTTCGTGAATTATTTGAAGATGATTCAGAAAAAGGTCAGTTGCCTACCAATTATAAACTAAATCATTTGTTTTTGCTAAAAGTGTAAAATCTAAGTTATACACAAACTAGGAAGATTGTGGGAAGTGTGTTTTGTGAGTAAAGAATGTTAAGGTCTTTGTGGGATAGAAATATCAAACTTTGGATTAATCAGGGCAAGATATAAATCAGTATATTTAAAACAAACAGAATGCTACAAGTAAATTAATAAATATATGTTATATACAAATACAAAATAAGGCAGAGGGAGCAGTAAAGTAAGATGAAAGCAAAAAAGTTAAAGCAGATTGAAGAACACTATATTTAAAAATAATAGCAACCTACTGGGGGGGTTGGGGGATGGCTCAGAGGGTAACAGGATTTTCTGTGCAAGCATTAATACCTGAGTTCGAATCCCCAGCACTTACTCAAAAAGCCAGGAGTGGCTGCCTGTACTTGCAGCCCCAGCATTGAGGTGTGGAGATGGAAGGACTTAGAGACCAATGATCCTAGCCAAATGGTAGGTTTATGGCTCAGGGAAAGCCACAGTGTCTCATGGCAATAAAGCGAACAGTGTCAGAAGACAATTGATAGCCTACTCTGGCCTCCACATGTGTGCCCAAGGTGATGTGTGCACACATATGCATGTATGACATACACAAGAACTCACAAAGCAATTGTGAACTCATATGAATTTAACATCATAGTTTTATCAACAAAATGCTAAGGATTCTGAGAGATAGCTATGAACTCTAAAGTCATAGTTAAGTGACATGTTGTGACTCATGCCTTTAACCCCGGGGCTTAGAAAATAGGAGCAGTTGTCACCCTAGAGTATATAGCAAGTTTGACTCAAGCCTGGGCTACATAAGACCTTATCTCAAAAAGAAAAAGAAATCATAACAAATTATTTTTAATGTATCTCTAAAGAAACTAAAAAAAAAAGACAAGCTATAAAAACTAACACAGTGTATATTAATATATTAACCATGATTAGACATATACATCTATCCAGTTAAATAGTAACTCTGCTATCTTTGATAAAACTATGGTTAATCTATTTTGCTTTCTTATATTTTCAAGAATTTTTTTAGTAAATACTACTTTTTAAATGGGAAAGAAATATGATTTACAAATATTTTCAACATTCTGTATTACTTTGGCTTGACCTGAGCCAGTATGTTACTGGAATTAACTAGCATCCAAACACACAGTAATAACAAGAACTCTGGGATAAGATTTCATAGGATATTTGGTCATAACTTACTCTTTTCTACATGCGAAAAGTTTAAAAGTTAAACTTTTGCTTTTGTACACACCAGCATTAAGAGGAAATGGGCTGCCTGTTTTATATAGTGGCGTGAACTTGAGTGGACTCGTGGCTCACGAACCCTTAACTTGCAGGTAGAGCGCATGTCTTTGGTGAGCCACTCCTTATTGGATTCTTGTGTGTGTTGTTTTCAGACATGGGTATCAACTTACCAGGTGGCGAACGGTCTATATTTGGGTATTTTGTGGACTTACAGAATTGTGAGTTTATGCCTTGGTCAGATTTAATTCCCAATGCTCAAACAATAATTCAAAGAGGTAAGTATAATTACTTTTTAAAGGTTTGTAACTTATCTAAAATTCTGGAGTTGTATTAATCATAAAAATGGATGTGTTGGCAACGCCAAGATTTGCCATGTTCCAATATGTATCTTTGTAGGGACAGCTTTTACTCATATTTATAAAATGTGCCTTGAAATTGCCTTAGAACATTATATAAGAACTGTGTAGTAGGAGCAGGAGAGATGGTCCACGATGAAGAGTGCTGGCTGCTCTTCCAGAGGACCCAGGTTCATTTCCCAGCACCCACATGGCAGCTCACAGCCATCTGTAACTCAAGATCCAGGGAATCTGATGTCCTCTTCTGGCCTTCCTGGGCACCAGGCATGCATGTGATACACAGACATACATGCAGGCAAAACACCTGTAAATATAAAATAAATAAATAATTTTAAAATGTATAGAGTATTTAGACACATTATAGAGCTACAGTGTGCAGAGACTCTCAGATGACAGTGTCTACTGATTTTAATTAGATGTGGTCACTAACCAATAATGGTATCTACTGATTTAATTAGATGTGGTCACTAACCACTAACCAAGGAAAGTAACTCTTTAAAAGTAAGGAGAACACACACATAAGATCGTGTACTTGGTTGTAAGCAAAGCCACCAATTAAAAAAGAATAAGGTGTAACACAGTGGTTCACCCCTGGAATCCCAGCACTTAGAAGGCTGCGACAGGAGGATAGCCATTAGTCCAAGTCCAGTCTGGAATACATAGTGAGTGCTGGTCTGGCCATTAGACCCTATCTCATAAGAGCAACAGCAGACAAGTAGAGAACGGTGGTCTAATTTTTATGTTATAAGTATCCATGGACTCTAAATTGCTTTTATTTGCAAACTGCTTCTGCATATCACAGAAGATTCCTTACACTTTCTGAATGATGAGAGCTTGGTAGGAGATGAAGGCAAGAACTTAACAACAAAACTTCATTAAAATTAAGGTTATTTCAGCTTTATAGTTTTCAACTCTTAGTGGTGTGAATCCCATAAACGTTGAACAGAAATCATGAGTTTTTTATTTCCAGTTTGCATCGTTTCCCAGGCTAGTCAGAAGCAATGACTCCTGTAGCACTGGGTAGTCACCAGTAGCTGCAGCTCCCAGCCAGCCCTACCCACAACCTCAGGGTAACAGCCTATATACTCCCTGAACATAGGTTTACTGGAAGTAACTCCATTGTAAGTTGAGGAGCACGAGATTGGGGTTGCTGGGGGACAGCAGAGGCAGCGGGAGCCAGGTTGGCAAGGCAACTGCCTCCAGAAAACTACAGCAGCAGTGGCCTGCTTGCCAGAGGTCCATGTGAAAACATGGCCTCTGTTGCCACTGCCCCACAGCCCTGGCATCTTCAGCCTCAGCCTCCTTAGCCATGGCTGGCAGGAAAGGCATGGAAAAGAAAGTCCCCACTACCAAAGTCTTCAGCACCGTCAAATGATCCAACATCAGAAATAGACATGGATTTGCAAATCTAAGTGATGCCCAAGAGGTTGTATTTATAGAGCCATTAGGAAAAATAATCCAGACCTATGAGATGGCTCCGTGGATAAAGGCCACCAAGCCTGGTGACCTGAGTCTGAGCCCTGAATCTACGTGGTACAGAGAAACCACTCCCACAGGATCCTCTGAGCTCTACCCACTCACTGGGGCATGTATCTGACCCCATACACACTAAAGTATACACTGTGGCATGTATCTGACCATGTACACATAAAGTATACATTTTAAAATGTTTTAAAGAAGACTCCATGGTGGCGTCTGTCCAATGTAGAAACTGTAGAGTTTAATGTGGTTGGAGGAAAAGGTATGCTGAAGCTGCCAATGGGCCTGGCCTGCAAGGAGTTCTCCTAACAGTTTAACACTGCTCGGCACAGCTCCAGCCAAGGCGGCTTTGGCAGATGCCATGGACCTCCCAGTAACACTGCTGAGAGGGAGAGGTGAAGTGTGCGATGAGATCCACCTACCCACCCAAGGCAACCTGTGCCGGGTCTTCAAATAAAAAGCCAGCTTGAAAGTACTTGAAAGGTATCACAAAGTGTAGAACATGACAATATCAGGGCTAGAGAGATGGCTTGGAGGCTAAGAACACTGGGTGCTCTTGCAGAGAACCCAGTTTCAGCTCCCAGAACCTACACAAAGTCTTAACAACCACCTGTCACTCCAGTCCCAGGGGATCCAGTTCCCTCTTCTGGGCTCCATGCACATAGTGCAGACAGACATGCAGGCAAAACACCTATATAGGTAACATAGAAAATATTTAAGTGATACAGTCAATTTAGGAAAGAATAATAGGAAATATTTAAGTGATATGGTCAATTTAGGAAAGAATAATAGAGCTTTTGAAATTTTTATTGTATGCATGATGCATGTGTGCACACACGTGTTGCTGTGGCAATTGTGTGGAAATAAATAAACACGTCTAGGATTACCCAGCTTGCATAGCGAGAGCCTTTACCACTGAGACGTTTTGCTAGCCCAGAATAGGTCTTCTACAAATAAAAAATGCGGAATGAAGACACAAAACCAGGCCTGGAAAGTTGGCTCAGCAGTTAAGAGCTCTTGTTGCTCCTGCTGAAGACCTGGATTTGATTGCCACACCCATGTCTCACTGTCATCTTTTACTCCAGCCCTAGGGCTCTTGTGACCTTCACTGGCACCAGGCATGCACACCGTGCACAGGTACACTTGTAGGAGAAATACTCATACACATAAAATAATGAAATAAAACTTTTAAAGAAATAAACAAAAACCCAAAATAATCCACTTGAGCAATGTTTTGCCATTTTGAAGCATATGTCTTAAGTTAATGTTATTTTGAAAAGACACAGCAGTTAGGTTACAAGAGGAAAAAGGATACAAAACTTACAAGGTAATTACTAACTTGCCCAAAAAGTATTGAGTAACAAAAACAATGGGGTGCTTTCTCATTCCAGGTCATCCGGAACTTAAAAACTGTTTTCTGCCCTTAGGGACCTCGCTGCTGGCTGACTTCCTGGGATCCAGTGACAATGTGATGAAGATGAAGGAATGTGGGGAGTGTGTGAACTACACTGCCACCAGGGACACCATCTGCTTCTCTTTCGTCATGAGCCTTCTCCTGAAGAACTCCTACCCTGTCCTTCTCACAGGTCTTAATAAGTAACGGGATTTCTAAGTTAGGAAGAAGTTTAACGATTATTGAATCTAATCATGTTTAAGTAGGAATTTAGAGAGACTAATTTTCCATCTTACCAACAGCCTATGAAAGCCACTTTAACAGGGGACATTGTAAGCTGCCAGTGTACCTTCCTTGTCTTCCTCCTTCCCCACCCCACTTTTTTTTTTTTAGATGGGCTCTTGCTGAGCAGCCCAGCCTGCCATTGAGCAGGTGATCTCCTGCCTCAACCTCCCAAGTGCTGGAATTATGGGTACACCCACCACTCCAGACTTGGATGTTTACATTCTTTCCATCTTTTCGTTACATAAAGGACAAATTCTAGAAATATCAACAACCGATGACTATGTGGTTGACTGCCATAGTCCATGGGCCCTGATCCTTAGAGGACCACCTCTGGTAACACCAATTGTCTAATTAAACTTGAACATGCAACTTGTAAACATGGCATAAAACTTTACAATCTTTCACTGTTACTAAAGGAAAGACTCAATACAGTTCCTGTTCATTCTGCATACTTATCCAATCCATTGGCTAAGGTTTTCTTGTCTCTGGCCTGTGCTGTGTATCACCAGTAGCAAATAATAATGTCCCCAGGGGCACACACAAAGAGCTTCAGTGATATGACACTCAGATGACACATACATTTGCCTCTGACCTGCTGTAAGGAAACTTGAATTTTTCCACTTTGTGAACTTGGAGTCATGAGTCCTTGCTCTGCCTCAATACGTTTATTTTTAAATGCCACCTTAGATTGTGTTAGCAAAAAAAAATAATAATAATAAGGGAACTGGGTGTTGTGATGTATGCCTGTAATCCCAGTACTCAGGAGGCCAAGGCAGGAGGATTGTTGGGTTCAAGGCCACCCTAGGCTACATAATAAGCCCCTCCCTCACAAAAGCAAAATGATGGAGTGGGCTGAAGGCCCGGGGTCAGCAGCACTTGCTGCTCTTGCAGAGGGCTCAGGGTCATTTCCTAGCACACACGTCACAGTTCCTAACCATCTATAACTCCAGCCCCAGGAGAGTCTTCAGCCCTCTTGGGCTGAGTCGTGCACAGGCTGCATGAACACGTACAGATAACAGTACTCGCTGCACATAAAATGTCCTTTTCAAATTGATTTTGTTTTGTTTTGTCCAAAGAGTTTCATTTAATGTAGGTCTATCATGCTGTAAGCCAGAAACAATTGTGATGGGCTTAAATGAGCATTAAATAAAAATTATAATTATCTCCTAATCTGTCTTTTGTAAGAATATAAATTAAACAATTTGAAAGAAATCCACATTAAGTCCCTAATTAACTTCTCTCACATTTAAAACGGAAGAGCAAAAATGTGCTTTCTGTGCCAATTAAATGAATAAATATGCTCCTAGTTCATTTTAACATACAAACGTGTGTAATTTTCTGACATGTGACTCTAACCTAATGTATCTCCCTCCCCCTTAGGAGACTCTGGTGTCGGGAAGACTGTGGTCATCAGTGAGATGCTTGAAAAGCTAGAGGGTCGAGGAACATTTGATATAAAATTCGAGTCAATTTTAGGAAAAGTCCTGTTACATAATGAAATTAAAAGATCATGGTAATATATATATATATTATATATATCTTTAAATTTGACTTTTCTGGTAAGACTGTTTCCTTGCCAGACAGTGGTGACCCATGCCTTTAATCCTAGCACTCGGGAGGCAGAGGCAGGCGAATCTATGTGAGTTCAAGACCAGCCTGGTCTATAGGAGCTAGTTGGAGGACAGCCAAGACTTACACAGAGAAACCCTGACTCAAATCTTTTATATGATGATGAGAATTATGAGGCAATAAGAAAAATATTTCTCAATCTCTGTCTCTCAATCTCTGTCTCTCTCTCTCTATATATATATATATATATATAGATATATATATATTCTCACAAATATATATATTTGTGAGAATGGGCTGTTTTAGTGTATGCTTGCATTATAAAATGATGTCAGCTGTTTAACACGCTTGTCACCTCATGTACTTACATTTTGTAGTGAGAACACTTTAACCTGCGCTTCCTGCAGTTTGCAGTACATGTCAACAGTGACTTCCAGGTGACACATATTGAAATCAGATTCCTCAGACACCCTATTTATTCCCGCTCATCCTCAGCCCCTGACACCCACCCCTCTTTCTGCTTCAGTGAGTTGAGCTTTCTTCAGATTCTCACTATAGTGGAGACTACACAGAATTGAATACTTCTTGCCTGGCTCAGTTCACTCTTTCTATGGCACTATCCTGTTGCTTTGATTAACACTCATTTGTATTCTTTTTATTTGAATTTTTAATTATGTGTCTGGGGTGGGGTTTGTGTGGATGCCGATGCCAGCAGAGGCCAGAAGTGAGCATCATATACCCTGGAGTTTTGGGCAGTATAAACACTATAACAGTATTGATTTTTCTAAATCATGAATACTGGCTATAGTTCCAGATATTTGTGTGACTTTTCAACTTCTTTATAGTTTTCAATATATAATTTTTTTTTTACTTACTGAGATAATCATTATAGCTTCTGCCCCTTTACTACTGTGACATCACTTTTATTGATTTGTATATGTTGGACCATCCTTGCATCCCACGGATAAATTTCACTTGATCATGAGGAATGAGTGGCCTCTTTAATGTGGTGTCAAGTTTGGGTTTGTTAGCTTTCTGTTGAAGATTTTTGCGTCTGTGTTCATAAATGATACTGTCCAGAAATGTTCTTTGTTAATAGTGTTTTCTTACCAGGGCAATGCTGTCTTCATGTGATGATTTGGGAAATACTCCTTCTACCTCCATTTTCTGGTAGCATATGAGCAAAGCATCCATCCTTCTTTAAAAAATCTGTAGAAGTCGGTGTGAAACCATGCAAAGTAAAACCCCACAGTGTGAAACCACACAGTTGTGAGATATCTTTTCTTTGAGGGAGGACTTTTGTCACTGACTTAACCTCCTTATTATTAGTTCACCTTGATTTTCTAGTTAGAGGAAAATCTTTACTTTGTTTCCAGAGTGTTAACTGCTGGATCCATTCCTTTAAATCAGATATACTTGCGTTTATTTTAAATATAACTAAGTTTAGAACCACACATTTTACATAACATAAACAATGCAACCATAAGCTCTTTTCCTCCCAGAAAAAAATGCATCTCATCTACTCACAAAGTTTTGCATAATATCAGTTTGTTGTAATAGAATAAGTCCTCTACATATGAAATATGACAAGACTTTCTATCAGGAGCTTGTGCCTATCATTCTGAATTTTGTCTGCCTCTTCCTAAAAGAAAAATATAAACTTCTTTTGCAAATAAAATTTTCTGAAATGAAACACATTTCTAAAATTAAGTTAAAATACACATTGTTAAAATACTAGAGAAGCCTGTTTTTTTTTTTCCAGCTGAATAAGGAAATGGCATGTGGAGCAGTCTTAGGACTATAAAAGTGTGAGCAGAAAAAGAAATGTTTTCTTGTAGAAATCTAAGTAAAATCAATGGTGTGCTGCTACTTTGATTAGATTTTATTACTGCAGCTAAAATGGTAAACTAATTCGGGGTCCTTTAAAACTTTTGCTCCCAACAGCATAAGGAAGAATATCAACCTCTTGCTTGCTGAGACCTACAAAGCAGCTCTCGGAGGTTTTGGTAAGTGTGACCATACGGGATCAAAACTTGTCTATTGTGGCCATATGCAAAGCCATTCCTTACAGTGAGAAGTTACAGAGTAAAAGCTAGAATCGCTTTAATCCCAGCACTTGGGAGGCAGAGGCAGAGGCAGGTGGATCTCTGAGTTTGAAGCCAACCTGGTCTATAGAGCTAATTCTAGGGCAGCCAGGGCTGTTACACAGACAAACCCTGTCTCAGAAAAAAAGAAAAAGAAAGAAAAAAAAAAACTGAATTGTTCATTTAAAATACAACCTGGTGGAAGTTATCCAAGACCCACTCAAACCTCCTGAAAAGGTATAAGAGGCTATGGGGGAGGAGACTGTGTGTTCCCACAGGTGACTCCTGCTGCCCTGGTAGAAGAGCAAGAAGGATCTAGAAGGTGCAGTCTGGCTCGGTTCCTCCCTGGTTTCCAGCATAATGCAGGAGAAAGTCACCATTCTGGAGTTCTCATGCCGGGACGGACAGCAGAAGCATGAGTCCAGGGACAGTGTAGGGTCTTAAACTCCTGTAACATCATCCTACACATCCCTCTGGATAACTCTGCCTCTGGGAATGAGTCCTGCCCGCTGCTTTACCATCATTCAGTTGGACGTGGCTAACACACGATGGGAAGATCTTCCATACCATTGCACGAGCTGTGGTTTCTGACGTGCCATCTACAGTGAAAAATTATGGACCCATGGAAAGCAGCTGTCCCTCTCTCGGAGCACTGTCATTAAAAGAATAACAGCAAGATAAAATTGCTTGTTTCAAATTTCCTAGCACCCTAAAATAGAGCAAACATGTCTTAAACTGCCCTAAATTTGTTTCTCTTCTTGTATTTGGTATTACAGATATGCAGAAAATAGAGAATAAAACTGATGACACCACAGTTAAAAATGATAAAGAAATTATAGTTTCTACCATAAATTTTACCACCAATATGACAGTGACCAGAACCAAGGAGATGATTCTGCGAAAGTTAGTCAGAAGAACCAAAGACATACTTGGAGCCCCGAAAAACAACAGGGTAATATAGCACCTCTGAGCCCTCTGTTTGTACGAGTCAAGTAATGAATTGGTTTGTTTTAGTTTGTAAAATGGAGAACATACACTCCTGAGCGCTGTTTAAAAATGCACTTACAATGGGGACTTTGATTTTTTTTTTTAAATCAATTCCTCTTACAGTGTGGTAGGTTGCCCCTGGTGAGAATTACTAAGACTGGAAGAAAGAAAAGCACCAAAATCTAGATAAAGGTTGCCTGGAACCTGAGGTAGCCGGTAATGGTTTGGTGCTGTCATTTCTAGCTCACTTTCTTCTAGTGGGGCTCTAAAAGAGGGACTTGTAGAACCCAGGGACTCTAGAAGGCATGAAGGGAATTGAATGACTTGTGTGGGAACAAGGCAGGTGCCCAGGGGCATCAGGTGATCGTCACCTCACCTCCAGGCTGCTTGGCACGGAATCAACTGACAATTTATCATCTGACTCACAAGGGGAATTTATGATCACTGACTCCCATACAGTACCAAGAAGTTAGTTCAGGGTCAAGAGGTTTGCAAGATTCACAAATGAGGGGCCCCTAGGAGTCCCTGTGTCACTGTAAGCAGGTCTTAGGGCCTCATTTCAGGTTCCCTTGACTTCAACTGAAGATTTAGATAAAGCTGGTAGATCTTTGCCTACACGAATAAACTTCAGGAGGTTTGAAAGGCTGAAAGGCTTTCAGAAACCTATAATCACGCTATGAGAAAAGATAGGCTGCCAGTTAGAAACATGACTGCCAGTCTATATTCCAGGAGGGGAAACAGTGCTCTCCCTGCCCCACCCCACCCCCCAAAAAAGTTACAAACTGGGAAATTAAAGCAGCTATTTATATTTTTATTCCACAAAGAAAAGTTTATTGCACACAGATTCTGATCAATACCCTTGACTGCATAATATTTTCCTAGTTAAAAAGTAATACAGATTTAAAAACTGGAATATGTTTCTGAATTTTCTTCCCAAACCATGGTGCATATGAAATAGAAGAGCTAGATTCTACAGCAGGGCCTTGCCAAGAGTAAGCACATGAAAATAAAAATGCTTAGTGAGCTGGCATGTCCAGAGGTGCCTGCCACAGTTAGATTGCTTTATCAGCAACAAAAAAGCATTCCTGAGTACCACCATATAGTTGTTTTAGGGACCAAGGGCACATAGTTTCTGCTGGTTTGAATGCTTGCTGTTTTCTAAGATCATAGCTTAAAAAATAGATTTGATCTTCTGCTTTTAACTTTTAAAGAGCAGATTATTGCATATAATTTTGTTCTTGAACAAATAGCATAATATCTGTAATTCAAGATTTTTAAAAGGTTGTACTAATTAATACTTTGAAACATCCTGTCCCCCTTCAGATTGTAATATTTATTGATGACTTGAATATGCCAGCACCAGATACCTGTGGAGCACAGCCACCCCTGGAATTGATTAGACAGTTATTAGAAATGGGTGGGATTTATGATACTGAAAGAAATACATGGAAGGTACAGTATACACTAAGATTTTCTCTTCATTTGATACTGTTACAGAGCGCTTACAGAAAGGTTGAGTGAAGAATTTAGAAAGTCTAATTACATAAACATGTTACTATTGAGACCCTTTTGTGCTTCCTTCTCTGGAAATCAAAAGCCCTTGGTTCCAAAACTCACTCCACCGATTTCAACTATCCAATCCTCAGATCTCTCCTCTGTAAAATGAGGTGACTGTGTTGCAAAAAGTTTGACGTCTCAGGAGATTTAAGCTCGGATCCCAGTGAAGCACACTGGCTAGTGAGTGGCATTGGCTGGGACACCAGCCAGACTATCCGAATCACCACTCACCTAAGGCCGAGAGGAAGAGTCCCAATGTAGCCCTCCAGAGAGAATTGGAGAGAGGTGGGAAAATAAAGGAGAAAACAGGAAACCTGGGCAAAAACCCTACAGTGACCAGAAAATAGTCACAGCAGGTCTTTGGTGGGATTTCTGAAGCCCCAGCACGGGCATGGGAAGGACCAGGAGTGTCAAAAGCAACCTATCAGGATAGACTGGGTTCTGTTCTGACTTCAATGGAGTGAACAGGAGCCTAGCCTTTTTTAAAAATTAATACAAAACAATGGGTTTCATTTTGACATTTTCATGCCTTTCTGTCATTGTAGCTTGCCGTGACTTGTCACCCTCTCTCATCCCTGTCCCTCAGTGGTCCCTTCCCTTCCCCCAAGTTGTTCCATTTTTGCTGTCATGTCAAATCTGGATTTAAGTGTGTGTGTGACAGAGTGTGTGTGTGTGTGTGTGTGTGTGTGTGTGTGTGTGCACACGCACATGCATGCATGTGTACATATATATGAAAGACAATGCGTGATGTTTCCTCCCTGCTCCCCCGTTATCCTCTCTTTTTTCTCCCTCCCCTATTTATGCCTCCTTCTTCTCTCATAGGCTGCCTCCCACTTTTATGTTGTATTTGTTTGTTTGATTTAGATTGACGTCTAGAAAGCACAATCTTCCTTTATGTATTTGTCTCTGTAATAGTGATCTCCAGCTCCATCTACCACTCTCCAAATGGTTTGGCTTCGTGCGTTTATTTGGTTTTTATCTTTAATTATGTGTGTGAGTTCATGTCTGTGTGTGGGTTTGTGTTGGATCCCCTGGCTGCTGTGAGCTGTGCTGTGTGGGTTCTGGGAACTGAACTCCAGCTGTGTGCCAGAGCACCACGCAGTCCTAACCCTGAAACCCTCTCTCCAGCACAGCTTCCCTCTTCTTTATAACTAGAGTTGTACTGTGTCAAGAGATGGATTTTGTTTTGCTCTTCTATGTGTAGCTGTCCAGTTTTCCAAACACCATTTGTTAAGAGCTGCCTCTTTCTAAATGGCGGCTTTGGAGTTTGGCTTATTCTTGTTTTTCTAAGACATTGAGATGTGTCCTTCAGTTATTCATTTGGGATCCAATTCATCTTTTTTATTACTTTTAAGTCGTCATACAAAGTAATGAGCTTCACTATAGTATTTTATGTGTCTGTGTTACACTTTGTTTTAATTTGCTCCCTCCCAGTGCCTTCTCTGGGTTTTTTAATGTAAACACTCACTTGTAGCTATGAGCTGTTACTCTACAGCTTCCTTCATTGCCCTAAAGACTGTGATGAGATCTGTGCTTTCATTTTCTTTTGATTGTAGGAAGTTATTTTCACCCTGATTGCTCCAATGACTCATTGGTCACTCAAGAGCACTTTGTATAATCTCTTGGTGTTTCTCTTGTTTCTGGACATTGAGTGTGTATTCCTTTTCACTTCACAGAAATGTCCCACTTATAGCTATATTCATTATTCATTCCACTATGACCTGATAAGAAATTGTTTCAGTACATTTGCATTTTGCTAAGACTTGCTTTATGGACTAAAATGTGAATAATTTTTTGAAGTTGACATGGTGTTAAGAATAATGTGGATTCCACAGCCGTTGTGTGGATTATTCTGTAAATGTCTGTTAAATTTGTGTAACCTGTGGTATAGATTACGCTGAAGTTTCCTTACTAGTTTTTAATCTTGATGACCTGTTTCAGAAGTGGGCTGTTGAAATCACCCCCTGCTGTTACATCCAAACCTATTTGTCCTTTTGCATCCATTAATGTTTGTTTTATGAACTTGGAACTTCCAATAGTGTGTGTGTGTGTGTGTGTGTGTGTGTGTGTGTGTGTACAATTGTTATGGCTTCTTGGTGGATCACTTACTTTGTTAAGCTGTCTTGTGCCTCCCTGAAGGTTTTCAGTTACAGCATGCTCCATCAGTTATCCTAGCAGTTATCTAAGAATGAATCTTGCTTTCATTTGCTTGGTTGATTGATTTCTGTCCTTTCTCTTGGAGACTTTTTGTGAGTGAGCTGTGTTTTTTGGAGGACATTATCCAACTAACTAGTCTGCATTAATTGGGAAGTTAAAACATTTGCATTTAGGGTTATCAGTGGGAAATAGCTACTACTACACTTTTTAGAGCTCCCAAATGAGTGCAGTCAGGCAGTATGTTACTTTCTGTATCTGGGTTATTGCACTTAGTTAGCATAATATCTTCCAGGCTCCTTTATGTTGTTACAAATGACAGTAATTCCCTCTTTTTTAAGATTTGGTGGCATTTCATTATATATATATATATATATATATATATATATATATCATATTTTCTTCATCCATTAGTGGGCCCTTAAACTGATTTTGTGTGTTTTTTCTGTTACTAATAGCACAGTGCAGATATATTTTATATACTGATTTAATCTCTGTTGAATGTGCATATATATATATAATATATATATATATATATATATATATATATTCAGTAGTAAGATTGCTGGAACATCATGTGGTAATTCTATTTTTATGAGGATCCTAAACCCTGTTTTTCCTGATGTGTGTGCTAATTACATTCCCTCTGGTAGTTTTCAAGAATGTCTCTTCTTCTCAGCCTCACCAGTATTTTCCGTTTCTTGTCTTTTTGCTACTAGCTGTTCTAGCTGGGATGAAGTGATAGCTCACTATTTTTATTTGAATTTCCCAGAGGCTCAATGGGGATTGGTTCTCCTCTACCCACCCACCCCCACCCCCACCCCCGTTTACCTGCTGGTTATTTACATGTTTTCTTGTGTTGAAATATTTCCCAGTTTTTTGTTGGATTATTTGTTGTAGGGATGCTGTTGGGATATTTGAGTTCCTGGTATACTCCAGACAGTGAACCCTTGTCACTGTCTGCTCATGCTGTCGACTGCTGTGGAGAAACTTCCTGCTTGGGGTAGTCCCACACGCCTGTTAGTTTTGTCTCTTACGCTTCTGAGCTTCTTTGCCCAGACCAGGGTCCTGAGATGTACTCTCCCCCATGTTTTCTTCTAATGGTTTTGCATTTTGAAGTGATTGTCATTCTTTAAGTGGGCTGTTCGTGATGACATTTAGAAGCCTGCTGGAAGTGACTTACCTTAAAGTTACATTTTATGACAGGTTACCTGTGAAGAACACAGGTTTCTATTACCATTATAATTTTTGCTTTATAGTAAATAGTATTCTAAATGTTTGCCTAAATTCTTCTTCGTGAGGTGGGGAAATGGGTATCTATTTTACTTCTTACAGATGGCATTCCCTTTTTAAAACCCTTCCCACAGATTATTCAAGATCTTACTATAATCGCTGCCTGTGCACCTTCTGCTAGTGGGAATGACATCAGCCCACGCCTCCTCAAACACTTCTCCATACTGGTATTACCTCATCCTCCACAGACCGTGTTATGTACTATCTTCCAGGTAATGCGTCTAGCTTGTCCTCCTCCCCCCCTGCCCTCACACCCTCACACCCACCCCTCCCTTCACTGGGCGAGAGCCAGGTTCTCAAGAATGCTATAAGTACTCTGCTACACTGCTTGGTGGTTTGTTTTGTTTTGTTTTGTTTTGTTTTGTTTGTCAACTGGACGAAAGCCTTGGCGTACCTGGGAATAGTGAATCTTTTCTTTTTGTGTGTGTGGTCGTTGAAACAGGGTTTCTTCTATGTAACCCTGGCCAGCCTGGAACTCACTCTGTAGACCAGGCTGGCCTCAAACTCAGAGATCCACCTGCCTCTGCCACCCAAGTGCTGGGATTAAAAGTTGGGGTGTTATCTTGATTGTGGGAGGGCCCAGCCTGTTGTGAGCGCCCCTGGGCAGGTCATCGTGGGTGTATAAGAAAGCAGTTGAGCAAGCCAGGAGGACCCAAGACAGTAAGCAGCACACTCCATAGCCTCTGGATCAGCTCTGCCCCCAGGTTCCGGCCTGGAGTTCATGCTCAGCCTCTCTTGGATGACGGGGACTACAAGCTGTACGGTGAAATAAACCCTATCTTCCACATCTTAGCCCATTTTCTACTGGGGAGGAAGGAAAAAAACATGAGGAAAAGACTGAGAACTTGAAAACACTAACACTGAGGAATTATTTTTGTCCTCATAAATTGTATTTCTCCTATACTTCTGAACTATTAATATGATTTATCTTTTAAAATTGAAATCACAATTTGGTGCTCATAGAGGTGCTGCGGTACGTGTCTAATCTACTGCAGTCCTAGAACTCTGTCTTTCTGACAGGTTCCCTGCGTCTGGCATGGCCTCAGGAACTGCATGAGTCCGTGTAGTTCTCATCTCTGCCTCTTTTTGCAGGAGGCAGGATCTCCTCCACCATCTGGGTTGGCATCCACACTTACTTTCTTCTAAAACAGTTTTCTTTTAGGTGCAGCCCATGCTTTCCAGCATCCAAATCATAAGGGATTAGAGGGAAATTGGTTTTAATTTACCTTTAAAACTTACAAAGAAAGAAAATGTAAGATTAATTTTGAAGAAATTTGCTATGGTCTATGTAATCTCATCCGCCAGATGTATAAATTTGCACTGTATTTCAATTTGAGCCATTTTTTTCCACAAGGAATCCTGGACTCTCCAAAGGAAATCCATGTGTTTGGCAGTACAGATAGGGTGATGTTCTAGCACCTACCCCTCTGGGCAAGCAAGGAGATGCTGTGCACAGAGGTGGGCCACCAACTGTCCCCAAAGAACACCCATATCACATGCTTCTAGACCGGGAGACAAACACTGAAACCTCCCCAACGATCGGTTTCCCACACTCAGGGCGCCTCCGTACCTACATTCTGAGCTCCCTTGCCACCATGGTGTCCTAAAATTCTAACTAGTAGCAATCTTTACTGGAATTAACCCTCCATCAAAGTTCACAAGTCGGCTTCTTGGTGAGTATTAGCCACAGCATACATTTAAATGTTGAACTGAGTATTATGTTTTCTCCTTAAAGGCCCACTTGGGAATGTATTTCTCCCTCAATAACTTCGTAGCTGAGGTCCAGAAATGCAGAGACCAGCTTGTGCTTTGTTCTCTGGCGATATATTATCAAGTCTGTAAGAACATGCTGCCAACGCCAACCAAATGCCACTACTTATTTAATCCCCGAGACATGTACAAGGTTTGTTTTGAAATTAATTCTCTAGCTTATTTTTAACATTTAAATTGAGATGGGATTGTACTGCGTCAAGAGTCTCCATCTCCTGGCCTCCTTCCCTCCCTCCCTGTTGGTATTGTCTACCTGAGATTGTTAAAAGGTGTAAGAAGTGAACTCATGGTTGAAGCTTGTACCACAGGTCCATTGAAGAGGATTGTTCGGAAGCAGAGGATCCAATAACAAAGCCACTCAGGCTTTCGGCATACAAGCTGGGATCCTGCCAGTAGAAATGACAAGGTCACAATGTAGCTTTGGTTTTGGCTTTGTTAGGAGGATTTGTGTGGCTGCGAGGGAGGGAACCTATGTAGGTGCTTCATACACCTGAGTGAATTTTCACCACTTTTCCAGCAGTGCTGGCTCTGTCAGCAGCCATAGTTAAATAATTTCCAAAATTCAATGTTAAGAAAAAAAACTTAGCCAAGCATAGTAGCTGTGGTGGTTTGAATGTAACTGGCCCCCATAAGCTTACAGGGAGTGGTGTGATTAGGAGGTGTGGCTATATTGGAGGAAGTGTGTCACAGTGGAGGCAGGCTTTGAGGTCTCATATGCTTGGGATACCACCCAATGACTCAGTCTACTTCCTGTTGCCTCCAAGAGGTGGGACTCTCAGCTGCCTCTCCAGCATGGTGTCTGCCTGTACAACAACATGCCCAGCCATGATAACGGACCAAACCTCTGAACCATAAGCTGCCACCCAAATTACAAGTTTTCACTTATAAGAGTAGCTGTGGTCATGGTGTCTCTTCACAACAATAGAAACCCTAAGACAGTAGCACACACCTTTAATCCCAGCACTTTGGGAGGCAGAGGCAGGTGGATCTCTTTGAGTTCAAGGCTATCCTGGTCTACAGAGAGAGTTCCAGGACAGCCAAGACTACACAGAGGAAAGAAAACTTGTCTCAAAAAAAAAAAAAAAAAAAAGAGGAGGAAAGAAAGAAGAAAAGGAGGGAGGGGGGAGGGAAGGAAGAAATTTAGTATGGTATCTTTCTTCTCTCACTGTAGAAGTTGTTCAGCCCTAATTTGCATAGGAGTTCTTAATCAAAACTTAAAATGTTGAGCACATCAGCATTAAAAAGTACCTCACAGCCAGATACATAGCACCTTTAATCCAGTATTTAGGAAGCAGAGACAGGGAGATTCCTGAGGCCAGCCTATTCTATGTGAAAAACCAAAGGCCAGCCAAAGCTACAGAGACCCTGTCTCAAAAAAAAGCAGGGGTGGAGTTAATAAAATGTCCCTCGCTGTCACCTGTGCTGGCAAACCAGGCTGTGGTTTCTGGTCCTGGTGATGAGCCTCTCTTAGATGAACCTGAGACATTACCAAATCTCTCCCCACTGGGAGCCATTCTGTGGCAGTTTTCTTTGGCTTTTAACTTGCCTATCCCACAAAAAAACATGCAGATTGTCACAAAAATTGAGGAAAGTTTCTTCTATATTTTTTCAGATTTTTTTATTTGAATTAGAAACAAGTTTGTTTTACATGTCAATCCCAGTTCCCTCTCCCTCCCCTCCTCCCCTACCACCCCCCCCCAACTAAAACCCTACCTATCACATATCCTTTCTGCTTCCCCCTGGAGGGTGAGGCCTTCCATAGGGTGTCATCAGAGTCTATCGTATCCTTTGGGATAGGGCCTAGGCCCACCCCCGTGTGTCTTGGCTCAGGGAGTATCCCTCTATGTGGAATGGGCACCCAAAGTCGACATCTGTGCTAGGGATAAGTACTGAACTACTACAGGAGGTCCCGTAGAATTCCAAGGTTTCCTCACTGAAGTCCACGTTCCTGGGGTCTGGATCAGTCCCATGCTGGTTTCCCAGCTATCAGTCTGGGGAGCAAGAGCTCCCCGATGTTCAGGTCAGCTGTTTCTGTGGGTTGTACCAGCTTGGTCTGGACCCTTTGCTCATCACTTGTCCTTCTCTGCATCTGGATGCCAGTTCAGTTCAGTGATTAGTTGTGGGTGTCTGCTTCTACTTCCACCAGCTGCTGGATGAGGGCTATGGGGTGGCATATGAGTCAGTCATCAATCTCATTATCAGGGGAGGGCATTTAAGGTAGCCTCTCCTCTGTTGCTTAGATTGTTAGCTGGTGTCATCTTTGTAGATCTCCAGACATTTCCCTAGTGCCTGATTGTCCCGCCCGATCGCCTCGCCAGCAAAAACGACACAGGGACACTAATCAGGATCCTTCTGCAGTAAAGCTTTAATGCGTCTTGAGAGAGAGAGAACATAAGCTTACAAAAGCGGAGACCCCGAGCCAAGAATCCCGTCCCCTAATAAAGGCTGACAACCGCCACCTTGGACGTGTCACCCTATGATTGGCTGCAGCTCATCGGACCATATGACCCCACGGAATAGGCAGAGATCAAGGAATGGAAAGTTACCCAGTGCCTGCGCCCATTAACTTGTTTACATTCGGTGCCTGCCGGATGCAGGCGCCATCTTGTAATGGAGAATGCAGGGACGGCTCCCTACACCTGATTTCTCTGCAAACCTAAAATGTCTGTCTCTGTTATGGGATCTCCATTCTTGTTATCTTCTATTCTTCCCCTGACTCAACCTTTCTGCTCCCTCATGTCCTCCTCATCCCTCCTCTTCTCCCCTTCTCATTCTCCTAGCTCCCTCCCCCCTCTTCCCATTTTCCCAATTTGCTCAGGAGATCTTGCCCCTTTCCCCTTCTCCAGGGGACCATGTATGTCTCTCTTAGGGTCCTCCTTGCTTACTAGCTTCTCTGGCAGTGTGGATTGTAGTCTGGTAATCCTTTACTCTGTCTAAAATCCACATATGAGTGAGTACATACCATGTTTGTCTTTTAGTGATTGTAAGGTTACCTCACTCGGAATGGTTTCTTCTAGTTCCATCCATTTTCCTGCAAATTTCAAAATTCCATTGTTTTTTCCCGCTGAGTAGTACTCTGTTGTGTAGATGTACCACATTTTCTCTATCCATTCTTAGGTTGAGGGGCATCTAGGCTGCTTCCAGTTTCTGGCTATTACAAATAGTGCTGCTATGAACATCGTTGAACAGATGTCCTTGTTGTAGGAATGTGCTTCTTTTGGGTCTATGCCTAAGAGTGGAATTGCTGGATCTTGTGGTAGACTCATTCCCATTTTTTGAGGAGTCGCCATACTGATTTCCAAAGTGGCTGTATGAGTTGGCACTCCCACCAGCAGTGGAGGAGTGTTCCCCTTTCTCCACATCCTCTCCAGCATAAACTGTCATTGGTGTTTTTGATTTTAGCCATTCTGACAGGAGTAAGATGGCATATCAGAGTTGTTTTGATTTGCATTTCCCTGATGGCCAAGGATGTTGAACACTTTCTTATGTGTCTTTCAGACATTTTAGATTCCTCTATTGAGAATTGTCTATTTAGTTCTGTCCCTGAATTTTTAATTGGATTGTTTGGTGTTTTGGAGACTAGCTTCTTGAGTTCTTTGTATATTTTGGAGATCAGCCCTATGTCAGATGTGGGGTTGGTGAATATCTTTTCCCAGTCTGTGGGCTGCCATTTTGT
Organism: Cricetulus griseus; assembly: GCF_003668045.3. Classification (NCBI taxonomy): domain Eukaryota; kingdom Metazoa; phylum Chordata; class Mammalia; order Rodentia; family Cricetidae; genus Cricetulus; species Cricetulus griseus. Next base: position 12,616,716 of record NC_048598.1, on the reverse strand, counting down.
CTTGCTGACTGTGTCCTTTGCCTTACAGAAGCTTCTCAGTTTCAGGAGGTCCCATTTATCAATTGTTGATTTCAGTGTCTGTGCTACTGGTATAATGTTCAGGAAGCAGTCTCCTGTACCAATTAATTCAAGGGTATTTCCCACTTTGTCTTCTAATAGGCTCAGTGTGGCTGGGTTTATGTTGAGGTCTTTGATCCATTTGGACTTAAGTTTTGTACAGGGTGATAGGCTTGGGTCTATCTGTAGTCTTCTACATGTCTGAATCCAGTTAGGCCAACACCGTTTGTTGAAGATGTTCTCTTTGTTCCATCATATAAATTTGGATTGTTTGCCAAAAATCAGGTGTTCATGGGTGTGTGGGTTAATATCAGGGTTTTCAACTCTATTCCATTGGTCTACCTGTCTATTTTTGTGCCAATACCAAGCTGTTTTCAGGACTATAGCTCTGTAATAGAGCTTAAAGTCAGGGATGGTGATGCCTCCAGAAGTTCCTCTATTGTACAGGGTTGTTTTGGCTATCCTGGGTCTATTGTTTTTCCATATAAACTTGAATATTGTTCTTTCAAGGTCTGTGAAGAATTGTGCTGGGATTTTGATGGGGATTGCATTGAATCTGTAGATTGCTTTTGGCAAGATTGCCATTTTTACTATGTTGATTCTACCTATCCAAGAGCGTGGGAGATCTTTCCATTTTCTGGTATCTTCTTTAATTTCTTTCTTTAGAGAGTCAAAATTCTTCCGGTACAGGTCTTCACTTATTTGGTTAGTGTTACCCAAAGATATATTTTATGTTGTTTGTGGCAATTGTAAAGGATTATGTTTCTCTGATTTCTTTCTCCACCAATGTGTCATCAGTATATAGTAGGGCTACAGATTTTTTTGAGTTAATCTTGTATCCTGCCACTTTGCTGAAGATGTTTATCAGATGTAGGAGTTCCTGGTAGAGTTTTTCGGGTCTCTTATGTAAACCATCATATCATCTGCAAATAGTGAAAGTTTGACTTCTTCCTTTCCGATTTGTATTCCCTTGATCTCCTTTTGTTGTCTTATTGCTCTAGCTAGGACTTCAAGGACAATATTGAAGAACTATGGAGAGAGTGGACAGCCTTGTCTTGTTCCTGATTTTAGAGGAATTGCATTGAGTTTCTCTCCATTTAATTTGATGTTGGCTGTCGGCTTGCTGTATATTGCTTTTATTATGTTGAGGTATGTTCCTGTTATCCCTGGTTTTTCCAAGACCTTTATCATGAAGGAGGTGTTGGATTTTGTCAAAGGCTTTTTCGGCATCTAGTGAGATGATCGTGTGTTTTTTTTTTTCCCTCAGTCTGTTTATATGGTGAATTACATTGATGGATTTTCATATGTTGAACCATCCTTGTATCTCTGGGATGAAGCCTACTTGATCATGGTAGATGATTTTTCTGATGTATTCTTGGATTTGATTTGCCAGTATTTTATTGAGAATTTTTGCATCAATGTTCATGAGGGATATTGGTCTGTAGTACTCTGTAGTTGTGTCTTTGTGTGGCTTGGGTATCGAGGTTATTGAAGCCTCATGAAAATTGCTTGGCAATGACTCTTCTGCTTCTATTGTGTGGAATACTTTGAGGAGAATGGTATTAGCTGTTCCTTAAATTTCTGGTCAAATTCTGCAGTGAAGCCATCTGACCCTTGGCTTTTTTTTTTTTTGGTTGGGAGATTTCTGATGACTGCTTCTATTTCAATAGGGGTTATAGGTCTATTTAAGTTGCTTATCTGTTCTTGATTTAATTTTGGTAAGTGAAATCTGTCCAGAAAATTGTCCATTTCCTTTAGATTTTCGAATTTTGAGGGATACAGGTTTTCAAAGTATGACCTGATGATTCTCTGGATTTCTTCTGTGTCTGTTGTTATGTCCCCCTTTTCATTCCTGATTATTTTAATTTGTACTTTCACTCTCTGCCATTTGATAAGTTTGGATAACGGTTTGTCTATCTTGTTGATTTTCTCAAAGAACCAACTCTTCATTATATTGATTCTTTGTATTGTTTTCCTAGTTTCCATTTTATTGATTTCAGCCCTCAATTTGATTATTTCCTGGTGTCTGCTCCTCCGGGGTGTATTGGCTTCTATGTGTTCTAAAGCTTTCAGTTGTGCTGTTAATTCTCTAGTGTGATTCTTCACCTGTTTCTTCATGTGGGCACTTAGCGCCACGAAATTTCCTCTTAGCACTGCTTTTAAAGTGTCCCATAAGCTTGGGTATGTTGTGTCCGCATTCTCATTGAATTCTATGAAATCTTTAATTTCTTTTTTTATTTCTTCTTTGACCCAGGAATTGCGAAATTGGGTGTTACTTAATTTCCATGAGTTTGTAGGTTTTCTGCAATTTGTGTTGTTGTTGAATTCTAACTTTAAAACATGGTGGTCTGATAAGATACAGGGGGTTACTTCAATTTTTTTGTACCTGTTGAGGTTTGCTATGTTGCCAAAGTATGTGGTCAATTTTAGAGAAGGTTCCACGTGGCACTGAGAAGAAGGTAAATGGTTTTGTATTTGGATGGAATGTTCTATAGAGATATCTGTTAAGCCCAATTTTGCCATAATTTCTATTAGTTCCTTTGTTTCTTTGTTAAGTTTCTGTCTGGTGTTCCTGTCCAGTGGTGAGAGTGGGGTGTTGAAGTCTCCCACCATAAGGGTGTGTGGTTTCATGTGTCATTTGAGTTTTAGTAATGTTTCTTTTACAAACGTGGATGCCTTTGTATTTTGGGCATAAATGTTCAGAATTGAGACTTCATCCTAATGGATTTCTTCTGTGATGAGTAGGAAGTAACCTCCTTCATCTCTTTTGATTTTAAAGTCCAATCCGTTGGATATTAGGATTGCTACCCTGCTTGTTTCTTAGGTCCATTTGATTGGAAAATCTTTTCCCACCCTTTAATTCTTAGGTACCGTCTGTCTTTGAAGTTGAGGTGTGTTTCCTGTATGCAGCAGAAGGATGGATTCTGTCTTCTTATCCATTCTGCTAATCTGTGTCTTTTTATAGGCGAGTTAAGACCATTAATGTTGATGGATATTAATGACCATTGATTGTTCATTCTTATTTGTTTTTGATTTGGTGGTGGTGGCGAAATTATGTGTGGGATTCTATCCCTTTTTCCTTTTGGCTGTTGGTATAATGGGATTATCTATTGCCTATATTTTTCTGGTTGTAGTTAACTTCCTTGGGTTGCAGTTTTCCTTCCAGAACTTTCTGTAGGGCTGGATTGATGGGTATGTATTGCTTGAATCTGGTTTTGTCATGGAATATCTTGTTTTCTTCATCTATATTGATTGAAAGCTTTGCTGGGTATAGTAGTCTGGGCTGGCATCTATGGTCTCTTAGTGTAGGTAGAATATCTATCCAGGACCTTCTGGCTTTCAGGGTTTCCGTGGAAAAGTCAGGTGTAATTCTGATAGGTTTGCCTTTATAAGTTACTTGACCTTTTTCCTTTGCTGCTCTTAATATTTTCTCTTTATTCTGTATCTTTGGTGTTTTGATTATTATGTGGTGAGGAGACCTTTTTTGGTTCAGTCTATTTGGTGTTCTGTAGGCGTCTTGTACTTTCATTGGCATGTCTTTCTTTAGGTTGGGAAAGTTTTCTATGATTTTGTTGAATATGTTTTCTGTGCCTTTGAGGTGGATTTCTTCACCTTCTTCTATACCTATTATCCTTAGGTTTGGTCTTTTCATGGTAGCCCATATTTCCTGCATATTTTGTGTTAGGGATTTGTTGGACTTAAGATTTTCTTTGGTTGATGATTCTATTTCCACTAGTGTGTCTTCAGCTCCTGAGATTCTCTCTTCCATCTCTTGTAATCTGTTGGTTATGCTTGCATCTGTAGTTCCTGATAGTTTACCCAGCTTTTCTATTTCCAGCATTTCCTCAGATTGTGCTTTCTTTATTGTCTCTATTTCAGTTTTTACGTCTTGAACTATTTCCTTGAGAGATTTGTTGATCTTATATTTTTTGGTTTGTTTTTTCTTCCATTTCTTTGAGGCCCTCTATCATTGTCATGAAGATGTTTTTAAGGTCCTTCTCTTCTGCTTCATCTGCACTGTGATGTTGAGGTCTTGCTGGTGTATGGTTCCTAGTCTCCGGTGGTGTCATTTTGGGTTTTCTGTTGCTGGATGTGTTTTTACCCTGTCCTCTTCTCATCCTTTCTTCTGGTGGATGTAGCAGGAATCTCTTCCTCTCCTGGTGGGTATGGGACCAAGGTTCCCTTCTGTTAAATGCAAACAGTTGCAATACTCTGATATCTGTCCTCTTCTTGTGGATGGAGGTGGCACTGTTACGGGAGCCTTGGCAGTGTTCAGGTGTGGTGTGTCCTACTTCGGAGTTCGGATCCGGTGAGCAGACCCCTGGCATCAGAGGTCTCTGACAGGGCCACCGAACCGGAACCAGAACCAGAAACAGCCCGGCCTACCAGGGCCGGTGGATGGAGGTGGAACTGGCCAGTCTCTTCTATTTTTAGAAAACATACACCCACACAACTTGAGTTTTGCTTCTCACAATCCCCTCCTAATGTTTATCATGTTAATTTTTTATCTCTCACAGCTGCTGCTGGGGTTGATGCAGGCGGACAAGAGTGTCGTCCACTCTAAGGATATGGCGGCTCAGCTCTTAGTTCATGAAGCCAGCCGAGTATTTCATGATCGGTTCATTGAACCCAGTGAGAAGAGCCTTTTCTACCAGCTTCTCTCAAAGGAACTCCAGTGCCATCTGCAGGTGTGTTCTTAAGCATCTTTCAAGTGGAATTCTGAGCATGCACACACACAAATGTTGTTTTAGGAACGTCTTCAAATATGTCTGTAATATTAATGAAAGCAACTTTTGTCCTCTTGAGAATTCTGTCCTTCCTTGAAGATGTCTGAGAACGAAATTTAAGATACAAGCGGAGTGATGAAGCCTTGATTCCTTTGTTTGTGATTCTGGCCCCTCAGAACACCAACACTAACTACCTCCCTCTCCACAGCCAGCAGAAGTGCTCAGCCGGAGGAGTTGCCCAGACTCCTCATCTCTCTCCACCCCTTGACCTTTAGCCTCCTTGCTGCCTCTTTTAATGTAGGTCACAGAGAATTGGTAACCACTGACTTGAAGTGAGTCTTGAGACTCGGTGGGCCAGTGAGTTGGCCCTCGTCCCTGCATCCCCCTCAAACACCCGAAGAGGATGTTAAGGGCGTAGCTGAGCAATAGTGAAGCAGAATTGCAGAATGCAAACTGGATCCGCAGAGCTCTACTTATATCAATGTGCACATGAACACATGTGCACATATATGTAAATATGTGTCTGTATATGAATATTTAAATATGCACACTATGCTTCTGAGCTAATTACAAAATCATTGAGATTTTAATCTAGACTCATCTTAATATTATCGTTTATGCTGACTCTATCACTTTGATCCACCCACCAGCCTGCCCCCTCTTGTCAACCGTCTAGGTCCCCACAGTTCTTCCCACGATACAGGTGTTCTCTGCCTCCCTGGAGCTGCTACTGGGTCGTGCCTCGGTGCCATCTCTTCCCCAGTCCTTCCCGTGAGGACTGGGTCCCCAGCCCTTCTAGTCTTACCTGTATTTCAGCATCCTGAGAGGCAGTGGGATCTGGAGATTTTAAACTCAGCTTTTGCCGAGGTTCAAAGCCCAGGTCCTCCCCTCATGAGCAAATGGCCTTGAGCCGATGGTCCCTCTGTGCCTTGGTTTTCCGATGTCTAAGTAAGGGCAGTGATTTTCTACCTCATGGGTCTGTGGTGAGAATGAGCAACTCTAATGAAAATGAAACATTTAAAATTGTTTCTGATACACAGTGATCCATCAAAGCTACTATGATACTATGATACTATGATACCATGTCTACATTTTAAAGATTTGTTTATTAAATGTACATGGATGTCTTGTTTGCATGTTTTCTGCACACCAGAAGAAGGCATCAGATCCTACAAAATTACGATTACAGACAGTTGTGAGTTCCCATATGGGTGCTGGGAATTGAACCCAAGACCTCAGTAGAGCTGCCAGTGCTCTTTTTTTTTTTTTTTCAGAATTAGAAACACGATTGTTTTACATGACAATCCCAGTTCCTTCTCCCTCCCCTCCTCCCCTGCAGACCCCCCCCCAACTAAAACCCTACCTATCACATATCCTTTCTGCTCCCCCTGGATGGTGAGGCCTTCCATAGGGTGTCATCAGAGTCTATCATATCCTTTGGGATAGGGCCGTGTGTCTAGGCTCAGGGAGTATTCCTCTATGAGGAATGGGCTCCCAAAGTCCACACCTATGCTAGGGATAAGTACTGAACTACTACAGGAGGTCCTGTAGATTTCCGAGGTTTCCTCAATGAAATCCATGTTCCTGGGGTCTGGATCAGTCCCATGCTGGTATCACAGCTATCAGTCTGGGGAGCAAGAGCTCCCCATTGTTCGGGTCAGCTGTTTCTGTGGGTTTCACCAGCCTGGTCTGGACCCTTTGCTCTTCACTCTTCCTTCTCTGCAACTGGATTCCAGTTCAGTTCAGTGATTAGTTGTGGGTGTCGGCTTCTTCTTCCACCAGCTGCTGGATGAAGGCTATAGGATGGCATATAAATCAGTCATCAATCTCATTATCAGGGGAGGGCAGTTAAGGTAGCCCTCCTCTGTTGCTTAGATAGTTAGCTGGTGTCATCTTTGTAGATCTCCAGACATTTCCCTAGTGCCTGATTTCTCTGCAAACCTAAAATGTCTCCCTCTGTTATGGTATCTCCATTCTTGTTATCTTCTATTCTTCCCCTGACTCAACCTTTCTGCTTCCTCATGTCCTCTGCATCCCTCCTCTTCTCCCCTTCTCATTCTCCTAGCTCCCTCCCCCCTCTTCCCATTTTCCCCATTTGCTCAGCAGATCTTGACCCTTTCCCCTTCTCCAGGGGACCATGTATGTCTCTCTTAGGGTCCTCCTTGTTTACTAGCTTCTCTGGCAGTGTGGATTGTAGGCTGGTAATCCTTTACTCTATGTCTAAAATCCACATATGAGTGAGTACATACCATGTTTGTCTTTTTGTGATTGGGTTACTATAGGGAGACACCCTAGCCCCACCCTGGGACAGGTACCAGGTGGACCCAGGACTCGCCCATAAGGGCGTGGTGTAGGAAAGCCAAGGTGACGTAAGGGAGGCTTCTTAAAGACGGCTCGTGGAGACCCGAGCCCTTTTTGTTCTGGCCACGCTTGCTGGGTTCCTGTAACCTCGCTCTGGCCTGTGTTTTGCCCTGGTGTTTTCTTGAATAAAGAGACTTTAATCCGTTCAGGTTACCTTGCTCAGAATGGTTTCTTCTAGTTCCATCCATTTTCCTGCAAATTTCAAAATTCCATTGTTTTTTCCCGCTGAGTAGTACTCCATTGTGTAAATGTACCACATTTTCTCTATCCATTCTTAGGTTGAGGGGCATCTAGGCTGCTTCCAGTTTCTGCTGCCAGTGCTCTTAGTGCTGAGCCATCTCTCCAGCCCCCTACACTTTATACACAGGAAAGAAATTTGGTGGAAATAACCTGAACCGAGAGAGAGAGAGAGAGAGAGAGAGAGAGAGAGAGAGAGAGAGAGAGAGAATGACTCTAAACCTGTGTCCTGCTACCCTGGGCATCTCACATTCAGCATGTTGGAAACCACTCCTCGTCTGCATTCATGGCACCCTCTCCGCCATCAAGATGCCCTGCACTGGTGTTGGTCTTTGTCTCCAGGCCTCTGTGTATGCCAGAAGTCTGAACATGTGCCCCGGTATTCCAGCCAGAGTTTAGGTTGCCCCTAAAGCTGCAGACCCCTCCCCATGGCTCACTCCTGGACACTGTCCAGGACTCTGGTCAGAAAGACCGTGCCCCACTGTGAGCAAAGTCTAAAGGAGGTCCGCCACTCAGGAATGGGGCAGTGGTCATGGAAGGCATGGAAGATGATGCCTCAGTTAGAAAAGATGGATCAGTCCTTTAGAACTGCCGGGCATAGCAATGCATGTGTGGGTGGTAACTGTGTTTTATTTAGTTTTATTTCACAGTGTAATGACTTTGTACCCTGTACATATATGAAACCATAATTTGTCAGTTTACAGTACAGATCATTTTTTAAATTCAGAGTGTACTTTTGACCTTAGGGTAGCCTTTTCTGGCCAATAGCAGCCTCCTTCTAGATGGTAACTCTTCTTTGTATGAGACTGCAGGACTTGCCTCTCACACACCTGACTTAGCTCTTTCCAGTCTACACACCTCGTAAGGACAGACTTGGTGATTTATATAAATCTGTGGAATTCAGCTTTGTAAAAAGCATTCAACACATATATCTAGGACAAATGACTAAAGAGTGAATGAAGGGGCAGGGCTAGCCAGATGACAGTGCTGAGCAGAGGAAGGTTGCACAAGCTTGCACAGGGGTCAAGTGATGGCATCATCACCCAACCCCAGGATGTCTGATGTCATACAGTCTCTCAACCATCATGCCATCCCGTCCCCAGACCACTATTGGCCAAGTCAATTACTCCTGAACATCCACCATGAATTTCCAGTGCTATATAGCAAGCGAGATACACACTAAGGATTCCTGTAACTTGTGTAGACATGGCCTGCAGCCACCGTCAGCCAGGAGCTACAGGGTACCTTGCCAGAAGCTCTGATAAACCAGCACAAACACCCAGCCTTTGAACAAGAAGGGAAAGAGCCATTCACTGTGGCTGGTTTTAGAGAGGAGGAAAACTATGAGACAATTGGCAAATGGGGGAGAGTTAGCAGCCTTGGTATGAAAGAGAACCAAAAACGTGCAAACTAGACAAGAAAGCAACTGTATAAAGCCAACCGTACAAGGCCACAGGACCAGGGTGGTTACTGACTGCTGGCTGAGGAAGAACCCTTTTCCCACATTGTCAGTGAAGCTATGGGCTATCTACCCCCAGCCACAGTACTCTCTGCCCAAAGGAGAGTTTGTGGACAGAACTGTATCTCAAGATTCTTGACTTTACTTGTAACACTTGTATTTTATTACAAGCATTTAAAAAAAAAAAGATTATTTCGAAGAGGGGTCCACAAGCTTCACTTCCCGAAAGAACACACATGTACACATACGTACATATGCACACATACACACACAAAAAAAAAAAAAAAAAAACAGGTTAAGAAACTGAGTCCTGGTATTCACTGCCAGAAGCTTCTATGACAGACAGATTGATCTGGGTAAAAGACAGGATTTGAATGTAAAGACAATGAAATCTGAGTATCAGTTGAGTGCTCACTGAATTCTTATCTGCAATAGATTTACTGGGCACATGAAAGCCTGATGAATAACCCGACTGTATTTGTGGACTTCATGGATGTAAACAAACCTCACAGAAAAAAGATCTACCGGAGCGTCAGTAACTTCGACAAACTTCTTGGCATACTTCAGGAATTCCAACAGAAGCTGGGTTCAACAGCTCTGGAGGTAAAGATACAGCATTTGAAAACCTGAAGAGTGCTTCACATGGGTGTGTTTACTTGTGTGTACATGTATGTATGTATATATATATATATATATATATATATATATATATATAATATGTTAAGGTGCGTGTGCCTGAGTTGGGGGGGGAGGAATGTGCCCTCCCATTTCAGAGCAGACCATCAGAAACCCAGTTGTTTGTGGCTCTCTCTAGACTTTGTCCCGGTGACATCTAATTGTGAAGATGGGGTGTAGCTGAGGCACTGGGGAATTGAATAGCAGAGAGATGGAGTCAAATGCAAGAGAATATAGCAACCAGGGTCCAGAGTGACAAACACGCGCCATGGCTGTGGCTCTTTTCATCTTTTCCGTTGCTGTCATGAGCAGAGACATGCTGAAGCAGAAACGCCAAGCAAACCACAGACCCCATGCATAATTTCCTAAGTCTCTCCCGACAGCCACTGCCAATACAGAGCAATAGAAAAGCAACCTAGATACCAATTTTCTGCTCTTCATCCTGTCCCCTCATCCCCATGTCTTTCCAGGTCAGCTCACTAGACTGTTCGCAAAGGAGTGAGTGAGCCGATTGTGAACATTTGTCTTCTCTAAATGTTGACATAGACTGTTAACTGGGTCTGGGTCACCACCACCATGCTACTAAACAGAGTCACTCACACTCCTGTTTCCTTGTATGTAACACTATCATACATATTTGATACACTTTTCTAAACCTGTAATTCGTTTATTTGCTACATTTCTTCTGCTAGATGTCTCATTCAATTGTATTCTTCAAAGAAGCTATAGAACACATTACAAGAGCTACCAGAATCCTCCGACAGCCAGGGAGTCACATGTTACTGGTATGACTTTCAGTTTTTCAAATTTTTTTTAAGTTTGCAAAATAAAAATTCAGAATCTCCAGTAAAATCTAAATATAGAAGCTGTATTCAAATAAATTATGAAAAATCCCGGTAACTGAGTCATAGAACAGGATCCCATTGTTTACAGAAGAAATTCACTGGCACAGGGACATGTTATTTATTTGGGAAAGGCCTTGGGTATGGCTAAACAGATGTGCTTGGCACCACATGTAATGTATCCTAGCATTAATCTAGAATCTACGCAGGTGGAGCCTGGCTTCAAAAATAGTACACTAAGTTGGATATTGATTTAGAAATAGGAGCCATTGCACAAAGATGTGTTCCTTATGAGAATAAGTGGCAGCTCAATTAACAAAGTGCCAAGTACTTGTAACAGAGAAAAGGTTTTAGAAAGCAAAATAAAATCCGCAATATTGGACCAGCAAGATAGCTCAGTGGGTGAAAGTGCTTGCTTGCTGCTAAGCGTGGGTTGGATCCCGAGACCCACATGGTAGAGAGAGGACCTACTGCAAGCGCTCTCCTGACCTCTATACTCAGGCTGTGTCATGTATGTGCATACACATTCACACACATAATAAATAATGTGATAGAACAATTTTAATCCATGATATTTAGCCAGTTGTATAGAAATATTATTTAATTTGTTTTTATGGCTACCATTTATATTTTTTTCTCCAAAAGAGAAGACTTTATCTTGCATGTAACACTAGATTTTGACTTAGAGAATCTTTTCTTAAGTAGGCATTTGAACAAAATTAACTAAAAGGCATTTTTAGAATGAGAAAGTAGAATCAAGAAGCACAATACAAAATAAATCTCCCCTCCCACCACCACCAGCTGTTTTCTTCCCATTTCCTCTGTCTAGGACTCCAGCCTGGGGGATGGTGTTGCCTACTAGGGTCAGCCTTCTCGATTCAATTAGCCTAAAACTCCCTCACAGACATTTGTCTCCAAGGTGACTATAGATCCTGTCAAATTAGAAAATAGCTTGGGAAAATGAAAAGCAATTACACTACATGCCTAAAGCAATACTTACAGGAAAATCTATAGGAAATCTATTAGATCTAAGTGCTTATACTTAAAAAGAAAACTTAAAAGTCAATAGCCTCGATTTCTGCCTTAGGAAACTACCCCAACACACAAGCTAGTAAGCTGAAAAAGGACATGGTAAATCATAAAGGTATATTACTAAGAGAAATCAGGTAATCTGGAAAGTGGTATGCTTACATGATTCCAATTATATAGGAGTATCAGTGGTTGCCAAGAGTTTGCTCAAGAGGGAAGCTCCAACAGTCTTCTTAATGTGGTGAAATTCTGTTTGATAATGAAATCATGAATGCATTACACTATGACTTAGTTTGGGCTTCTCTTGCTGTGAGGAGACACCATGACCATGGCAACTCTTATAAAGAAAGCATTTAATTGGCGTGGCAGCCTACAGTTTCAGAGGTCCAGTCCATTATCATCATGGCAGAGAACAGGGAGCGTGGTGGCATGCAGGCAGAGGTGCTGCTGGACCTGAAAGCGCTACATCTTGACTCAGGGGCAACAGGAAGTTGACTGACTGTCACACGGAGGGAAATTTGAGAAAAGAGACCTCAAAGCCCGCCCCCACAGTGACACACTTCCTCCAACAAGATCAGACCGCCTAATAGTGCCACTCACTCTGGGGACCATTTTCTTTCAAACCACCAAGCTATGTATTTGTCAAAACCATGGAGCTTCACAGCTAGACTGAACCTTAGTGTTTGTAATTTTGTTATTTTTAAGACAGGGCCTGACATGTCCCAGGCCACCCTCCTTTCTCTACCTCCCAAGTGGTGGGATTACAGGAGCGTACCACCTCGCCCTATTTTATGTGGTGTGGGGATCAGCCCAGGGTTTGGTCCAGTGCAGGCAAGGGATGCAACACAGCTGCATCCTCAGCTCAGGATTCACAAATACATGTGAGGTAATTTCATCATCACCAAAAGAACATTCATGATTGCCTAAAAGAACCCCCTATCTACTTTCATATGAATGAAGCATTGGGTATTGATAATGGTGCACTATTGGTTTACAAGTCAATTTGTGCTATTTCTCCAGGTATCAGTAAAATTTCACGTATTTTAAGAGGCTATGAAGATGTTAAAATGTAAGCAATTGTCTTATAGTCTGAAATAGCTTACTGTGAATATTTCTAGCATAAATAAAGAGAAAAGTACTTATTGATCAGTTCCCAGAAAGTACATAGGAATCACTCCCTTTGTTTTTGTGGGTATTTAATCATTTGTGTGTGCTAAGGAACGGAATTCAGGGTCTGGTCCTTGTTAAACGAGTAGTACTCACCTGTGATACATCCCTAACTCCAAGACGTTATGAATCCGATGTTCGGCTTTTTGGTTTGTTTTCCAAAGATTGGAATAGATGGATGTGGAAAAGAAACGTATGCAAGCTTAGCCTGTTACATAGCAGAACACAAAGTACACCGCGTGCCTGCAGCCCACAATTATGTGATCTCAGATTTCAAAGACATGTTTAAAAATGTGTTTATTCAAACTGGCTTGGAAGGGATCCCCACTGTTGTCATGGTTGCCAACTTACAAGAAGAACAAGTAAGTGCTTGATGTCTTTTTGACTTGCTAAAGGTTGGTGTTGATGCCCCCAGGAAGGTTCACACTTATGTGTGTGAGTTTTCTATTATGGAGCCGTTTCAACCCTCTGTAATCATCCAGTTATAGCCCATGGGCTGTGTTTGTAATCATGCCATAGCTCTAGGTAAACACCCAGCAGAAGTATTTCCTGTCTTTGTTGTTTCCGTTTTAATCAACAGATTGGAAGTGATTCCTCCCTGTAGCAAAATCATCCACTTTGTATCAAAACTAGTTCCGTTCTCTGCCCCCAGATGTGTTTGTAACTTAGTGTGCTGTAGCAACTTGGAGCATTTCCCTTTCTCTCCTTTATCACTATTGGGGTTTTCCTTGCAGATTTGTTTCTGACAAACAAGCAAAACTTCCCCCACTATTTTGTACAAATTGTGTCCTTTCACTGTCAAAGCTTAATTACGAATGTCACCAAAGGTCCTATTTACTCCTTATGACAAAATTCAAGGAAATGTTGTACATGACTTGTGTTTTGATAAAAATATACTTTAAAAACCCCATCCTGCTTTTTCTCCTGATTCTGGGTCTCTTCTCTGGCTACCAAAATTTTTCGACTGACTGCCATATTTGAGAATAAATGAAGTTTTGTGTCATATCTGTCATATTTTATAAGAATCTAAATTTTCTGCTTTTTGCTGTGTATTCATCATTTCCCCAAATCTAAACACCCTGATCCACTGATCCGCGTGAAGCTTATCAAACAGCCTTTCTTTCTAGTTTGGAGAGATGCTGTTCCTGCCATGCTTGGAGCCCACCATTCTATTTCATCAATGGTTTTATAGAAAGCCATCTCTGGCCAAGAGCGGAGATGAACATGGTGAGACGAGGCTTGTTTAAATTAAAATAATACCTCCGCCATGCTATTTCTAGCTTTTCTTCTGGTGAAACACAGATGTGGCTGTGTTGAGGTTTCTATGAACTGCTTGACACAAGTCCCTGCCCAGCTCACTGCTATGTACCTTAACCCATGGCACATGATATCCACTGGGTACCAAGCATATGTCTCCCCGACATGTTGGAATTGATGGGTGGGTTGATGAGGCTTATCTTGATGAGACTGAACTAAGATGTCAGCTGTCTTGGTAAGTACCTTCAGTTACCCTGGAGTGCCCATGCTTTCTCAGTTTGTTTAAAGAAGAACGTATGATTCATCCATCTCATTAGTCTGTGTTTCACTTAAGGAGTCATTTATGGAAGACTTGAACTACATTGTCAATGGAGGAAAGGCTGCTAGCATGTTTGAAAATGAGGAGCTGGATTCCATTGTTATGAGGATTAGAAATTTTGTGGAGCATTCTGATTTAATGGATGACAAGAAATACTTACTTACATTATTCCAAAAGGTACTGTTTTGAAACTCGACTTTATCAAATTGTCCTGGTAAATTTAAAGTAAAGCATGCTTATAATTCTGTAAGTGATTTTCAACTTGTATATAATCTCTTTAGTTCATCAAATGAGTTTTAAAAAGCTAAAATAATATCCAGTGCTCCTACACAGAGACACAGCATGCCCTGGGTGTCCCAAAGATTGACAAATCTGAGGCTAAATGACTAATCGTTTTCTAAAATAAAACGAAAGAAAAAACAACTGCTTGTAAGGAGATGAAAACCTCCTCTCCAGCTTATTTTTTTACATTGAGATCCTTCCCTGAGTTCAATAAGGGTTCCATTTCAGTTACGTTGGTATCAAGTCAGGAAAAGCAAGGATTCTTTTCACCCCTTTGAACACCACTAGGATTGAGCAGGAAAGAAAATATATGTAAGAGAGAGAGAGAGAGAGAGAGAGAGAGAGAGAGAGAGAGAGAGAGAGAGAAATTGTCTACAAAGGGCAAGGAAGAAAGCAGCAGTGGGGGTCTCAGAAGCTCCAGTTGGATGGCAGACACAGATCTAACAGTGCTCCGGGCTTTTGTCTGTCTGCCTTGATGTCCTGATGATTAAACATGTGACTTGCCTAATGAATCATCCCTGGAAGATTTGAACTCTACTACTGATCAGGAAAAATGCCTAACATTAGAAACTGAGGAATGAGATTCTTCGTTATATCACAACGAGGATTAGATCATTATTGTCTTGTATCCATGGCTATCTGGCATTGGGTAGCCAAGAGTGTAATGAACTATAGCTATAATTACTCAACCCAGACAAAAATGTGTGCTGGGGAAGGGCCTTACTGGGGGGGGGGGAGCGGTGCATGCTTTTGGGTAAGGGAATTTGAAAATTAAACCTGGATGCCCACATTTCCATGACAGATGCTTTTTTTGTGCTACAAGAACATCAGTTCTTTGAAATCCCAGAGATGGAATCACGGTTGATAGAGAACAAACATGATGAGAGGTTGCTTGGATGCCCCTACAGTCTTTCTGCTTTTCAGCCTTGCTGTGCTTATTTAGAAAATAAGTTACCTAGAGATGGCAGTAATTTGGATTCTGAGTTAATAGAAACGTGCCGTCTGGTGGGCCCCTCCAGTTCTGTGGACTTGTTGTAAAGTGGCACATGGAAATGGAAGGAAAGGACCTTGGGTCCTGTGGCCAGTCTTGACAAATACCCAACAACAGCAGTTGAGTTGGGTCTTAGGAGCAAAGCGGGTACAGGCAAACTTCAGAAGTGGTCTTGTATTCATATTCTCATTCTAGGACATTTGATTACACATGGCACAAAGGAACTTGCTCAATATGCAAAGTGGTGTGTTGCTGAATGAAGTTTTGAATGAAATTAATATTTATCTTAATCATAAAAAAAAGAAACTGGCAATTAGTCTAAGACCTATGCATTTTCTAATATTGCCTTGCCATAACCCACTAACTCTTAAGACCTTGTTCCTACTGTGGTCTCTCCATGCTCTCTTTCAGGTCTGACCTCTAATCTGACCTCTGTCTTACTTTGCATTTCTGTGCACGCTAAAAGCACACACCCCAGGGAAGAGTTAGCGGTAGACTCATCATCGTTGTCTAAGCACCACCCGTCTCCTCCCGCTTTGTAAGAGTTAGTACTGGATCCACCATCTGAAGTCAACAAGGCCAGTTATATGGGGCAGAAGGGCTCTGTGGGCTTCTGGTTTGCCTGCAAGAGCCCTGTTGATGGCACATGCATGTGAAGACACACACACACACACACACACACACACACACACACACACACACACTCAGCTAGTCTATAAAAGTCTATCCATTTAGGAAATAGCTGAAACAAGTTTTCAACTGAGTTTTTGATATAGTATCATTTCCAAAGTAGGGGATTACATTTTAACAATGTGTGTGATTCTGTCAATTTCAGAGGGTATCTAAGAATCTGCATGTTTTTCTGATCATGAGTCCTGTAGGATCTAATCTCCGCCATAAATGTAGAATGTACCCTTCGATGATTACCTCCTGCACCATCAACTGGTTCCACAAGTGGCCCGATGAAGCTCTCCTTATTGTGGCCAATTCCTACCTGGGAGAAAGGGTGAAAGTAGAAAACAAGGAGGTAAGTGCCTAAAGCCCATGAAGGGCGTGGCTTTGGGTCAGCATGTGATCACATCTCTGAGTAGGCATCTGTAAGCTAAGCTGTGTGATGCTCAGTTATATATCCTGATTCTTTATGAGCTCCACATCTGTTGTGCCTGCTACCCGCCTGTTTTAAGGCTACCTAGGGTCTACACTGCCTAGGGATACCTCTGTTACCATCCTTCCGTGAGGCTTCTGCAGCCGTTGGAGTATTTCCCAGAGTGTCCTGCTATTGCTAACATTCCAAGAGCCCTGTGCTGGCTGGTCTTATGTCAACCTGATACAAGCTAGAGTCATCTGAAAAGGGGGTGAGAGCACCTCAATTAAGAAAATGTCTCCATAAAATCAGGCTGTAGGGCATTTTATTAATTAGTGATTGGTGGGGGAGGTCCCAGTCCATTGTGGGTGAGGCTCTCCCCGGGCTGGTGGTCCTGGGTTCTATAGGAAAGCAGGTTGAACAAGCCAGGGGAAGCCAGCCAGTAAGCAGCTCCCCTCCATGGCCTCTGCCTTCAGGTTCCTATCCTGCTTGAGCTCCTTCCTGTCCTGACTTCCGTCAGTGGTAGTCTATGATGTGGAAGTGTAAGTCAACTAAACGCTTCCCTCCCTGACTTGCTCAGTCATGGTAGTTCATCACAATAGTGACCCTAACTAAGACAAGCCTTGACTATTGATGCAGAAATTAGAGCCCAAGCTGCAAGAGTAAATCTGGTGTGCCCTTAGTCACTCATTGTTGTCCCACTACCTCCTCATTCTCCCATCTTTGAAACCCACATGACCCTGGTGCTACCCAGGGCCCGCCTGTGTCACTCTGCATCTCAGAAACACTACAGGGCTTCAAGTTACTGCCCATTCTTCTCTTTTTATATTCTCTTGTAATTTTTTAAAATTGTCATTCTTCAGGATAAAATAAAACAGTTTGCCTCAACATGTGTCGAAATCCACAAAAGTATGAAAGAGTTGAGCACCAAGTACTTTGAAGACACTGGAAGGCACTATTACGTCACCCCCAATAGCTACTTGAAGTTTCTGGAGACGTTCACACACATTCTGAGCATGAGACAAGAGGAGATGACGATAAAAAGGTAAGGCTTCCAGTAAAATAGAAATGTGTGTTTTTACATACGCAATTTTATTTACAAAAAAAATAGACACAAATACAAAATAGTGAATTTGAATATTCCTTTCTCATGGAGGCCTTGGGGCCAACACTATGGTGGATCATAAGGAGACTGTCCCGCCTCCTTTGCATGTGTCCAGAGGCCGCCCATCACAGCAGAACCTACAGGTGTGCCAATGAGAAGTCAGTTCTTGCTAGATTCGGCATATCGCCTACACAGACATCGGGAACAAGTGCAGACAGTGCCCACTTACACCATTGATGGCTGCAAGTGCCATTCCCTGTGACTTTGGGGATAAGACCAAAAGAAATGGCCCAGTGGCTGCAGCACAGATAGCTGAGAACACTTGTCACACTTCACAGAAATGGCCCAGTGACTGCAGCAGAGGTGGCTGAGAACACCGTGTCACACGGCCATAAATCACTGTATAGGTGGCTGCCGTGGCTGAGAATAAAGGGGAAAGCACAAGGCAGGAAGCCTCAGACTTAATTAGATCTCTTGTTGTTATTGGAGGACTGTCTTTTACATGTTCTTTGGCAATTTGATACGTACATACATACATACATACATACGTACATACGTACGTACATACGTACATACGTACATACATACATACGTACGTACGTACGTACGTACATACAATGTATCTTGATCATGCCCATCCCCACCTTTTCCCTCCAGCCTCCCTCAGCGTGTCCCCCTACTGTGCTTTCATGCCCTTTTCCTTTTTTACTGTCTTTAAATAACCCATGAGTCCGATTAGTGCTGCTTGCTGGGACATGGACTGATGTTGTTGACGTGAGCTTATGCAATGAGCATAGGGGCAGTACCTGGCCGTGGCATGTCCAGAAGACAGCTTTCTCAACCCACCTCCCATCCTCCAGCTCTCACATACTTCTCACCCTCTTTTTAACTTTTACACAGTGCTAGGGGTGGAACCCAGGGACTCGGGTGTGCCCTGCCAACACTGCCACTAGCTTACACCCACAGCCCTCATACATAACCAGAACCCAGGAAGACACCGAGACTCGGTCTTATGGCAACCTCCCAGGAAGACAGTAAATGGACTGGAATCAGCCTTGTAACATCTACTCACAGATATTCCGAATTCTCACATGGTGGGGGAAATCACAGGAGTTTGCTGAGAGTCAGAACCATTGCAGTCAAGCCTTGCCTAGATGACCTTCAGGCGCCATGGAACAAACACTCTAATACGAGTCTGCCGCAGGCCTGCTGTGTGTCCAGCTAACAAGTCTTTAAAAGGAAAAGCCACCATCAGGTCCCTTTGGACAGAATCCATTCAGGTCATCTTGTGGAACATTGAAAGAGAGTAGCTCTGGTGATGACTCCCACTTAGAAGCTAAACCACAGTCAGACTCCCTGCCTGGAGCCGAGCCACATGGCTCACCCTGGTGTTGCAAGAGGTACTGGCAGTTATACATACTCTGCCCCAGCTGGTCAGCAGGAGCATCACTGCTCACAGGAAGAGCTTAGTCTGTGTTCGACGAGTGCATCCGAGCCTGGTGTTTACGGAAAAGGAAAGGGCAGCCTCTATCGAGTTGGGCTAATGTGGGTTCAGGATTAAATTTTCTTTGAGCTTTTGTTAACAGCACTAGGTGGGTATAAAAGACTGTATCGGTTAAATGCAGAGCAGTTTGGACAGTCAGAACCCAGGCTACAAAAGCCACACAGTGTTCAGAAGTGAATCTTACTCTCCTGCTCCAGTGGAGGCACCCACCTTCTGGAAGTTTCTGTCAGACTAAGATTTCTGTGGTTAGGCAGTTAAATCGAGGTGAGGACAGCCTAGGTAAAGTGACAAGCTTCTCTCCAGATGAGAATCAAGAGAGAATAGTGGACCTTCCACTCCTGTGTCTAGGGTCTGTGGGAGACTGCTGCCATCCACTCGTGGCCATGTAACTGGTGTGATTAGACCCTGTCACCAACACTGTATGCCCAAAGTGAGTCTGTTTTCTTCTTTCTGTAACACGCCCGTTAACAAGTTGAGAAAAGTCCTCTTGACTCCCAGTTTTATTTTTGTTGTGAATTTTATCGTGTTTTGATACATTTTCAGTTGACCTGGTCTGATTTTTCCTGCTTTAGAATATTAATACAGGTGGGTTATATGCCAGTTGACTTTCAAGTCCTGAATCAGTCTTTAATCCCTTAAATATAAACCCAGCTTGATCATGATGTGTAGTTCTTTAGAGGCTTTTGATTTTAGTTGCTACTACTCAGTTGTGTGTCTTTTCCTTCTTTATACAGGTGAGCACCCCTAATAATGGCATCTAACACTTGGGATGTTAACAGAAGGAGCTGGAAAAGCTTGAGGCTGTTGAGACTTCAGATGGAGGTTGCTCAGCCTGAGC
The DNA here is from genome assembly GCF_003668045.3 of Cricetulus griseus. Lineage (NCBI taxonomy): Eukaryota > Metazoa > Chordata > Mammalia > Rodentia > Cricetidae > Cricetulus > Cricetulus griseus. The sequence goes on along the minus strand of NC_048598.1, from coordinate 12,596,782 downwards.
AGTCTAAAATTCAGCGCATCCCCACATCCAGAGCGCTCGAGGGTCCTAAGCGTCTCCGATAAGGGAGGGTCAGCCTGTGCTTTACTTTCTCTCCAGGAATCGCTTCCACATGGGGCTATCCAAGATTCTGGAAGCAACCGTATTAGTCACAGACATGCAGGAAGAACTTTTGATTATTGGCCCTCAGATAGAACAAAAAACAAAGGTACTTTTAGTCTTAAATCTCTCCCTAAAGGTTCTGTAGTTGGGTCCAGAAGAGTGTTTGAAAGCCGAGCGTCTGCTACCTAACAAATAAGTTAGCCATGACGTCCCTTTGCAACTTTGAAGAAATTATATTTTAACAATTAATATGATCCTATGTCTTAATTAAGTTTAATATGGCTGGGATAAAAATACTGTGACTAAAAGCAGCTTGAGGAAGAAAGGGTTTATTCAGCCAATGTTTCCTTCCACATTACAATCTGTCAGTGAGGGAAGTAAGCACTGGAACTCAGGCAGGGCAGGAACCTAAAGGCAGGAGCAGAGGCAGAGGCCATGGAGGAGGGCTGCTTCCTGGCCTGCTCCTCCTCACTTGCTCAGCCCTTACACAACCAAGGACCACAATGGGTGTCCTCCCCCATCAATCATCAACCACTAAAATGCCCCCAGAGACCTGCTTCCAGGCCAGTCATATGGAAGCGTTTTCTCCATTAAACTTTGTTCTTCCGGATAACCCAGTGCCTATCAAACTGACATACAAACTTACCAGCCCCATAACTAACGACAGAAAATTACCTTACAGGAGTCCCTAGGTAATCAGTTAACTCTATCAGAAATCTGCTATGATCATTTGCAGGCTGTTAATTAGTTTAAAAAGCTATTGCGTGTGTTTTTTGTTTTGGGGTGTGTATGTGACGGGGGTGTGAGTGTTGCTAGAGATTAAATCTAAGACCTGACACTATGCAAGCTCTCTACTGCTGTGGCATACCCGCCCCCACTCTTGCTATCTTCATATATATTCTCTTTCTGGGACTCCAGTTATGCTCTTGTGAGACCCTTTTTATAAAGTTATGTTTATCTGGGTGAATTGCCTGTATGTATGCATGCATGTATATATGCATGCATGTATATATGTATGTATTGTGCATATATGCATGTATTACACGTGTAACGCAGTGCCTGTGGAAGTCAGAAGAGGGAGCTGGAGTTACAGACAGTTGTGAGCCGCCATGTGGGTGCTGGGGATTGAACCTGGGTCCTCCGGATGAGAAACCAGTGCTCTTAACCCCTGAGCCACGTCTCTAGCCCCTTGTCATCTTGATGTGTGTAAAATCGTCTTTATGGTAGCCATCCTGATTACTCTTTTACATAGACTTCAGGCTAATTTCTGTGTTATACAGTTACTAAAATATTTTAATGCCTGCTCCGAAGAAACCGTGTCAAAGTTCATTCTAAGAATTGTCTGATTCGTCAGGAAAAAGAAGCCCTGATGGAAAAGCTGCGGAAAGATTCGCAAATAGTTGAAAAAGTGCAGGTGCTTGTGAAACAGGACGAGGAAATTGTGGCCGAGGAAGTTAGGATTGTGGAAGAATATGCTCAGGTGAGCTGAGGGTCAGGGAACCCCCCACACACACTGCCCTGAACCCCCACTGTGAAGGCAGTGGTCCAAAGATGGACAGCTTTGTTTTTCCTGAGGCAATACGTACTGAGCCCCCACTCCATACCGGAGGCCGTTAGGGGAAGATGGGCGCACAGTGGCGAAGGCCAAGGGTGCCTGTCCCAGGGAGCTCTGCAGGCTTCACTGAAGCTCACATGAGCCATGTCACGTGGGCCACGCCTCCAGGTGCAGCATCTGCAGGGAGCCAACCAGCTCTTGAGGATGACTGTTCAACTGTGCCCTTCTGTCTTTCCCTTGGGAAACCCTGTATTCCCTTCCATCTCTCTGTCACAATTCCAGCAGGAGCCAGCATGGTTCTGCAGATTGTTTGCTCAATTCTAGTCTGATCACTAAGCCAATCCTTCTCAACAAAGCAACCACATACATTGGAATAAATTGATTTACCAGTTACACCATGAGCTGCAGTCGCTGGCTAATCTCCCGAAGCACAAGTCAGTCCGAGGACAAGGCTTATTGTGAACCACAGTGCTTGTCAACGTAGATCTCAAGTTGTTCTCCACATAACTTCAAAATGTTTCCTTGGGCTTACATAGTGAGACTGTGTCCTAACTGGCATAGAACTTGGTATATAGAACAAGTGGGCCTTGAACTCACAGAGATCCACCTGCCTCTGCCTCTTCAGTGCTGGAATCAAAGGCATACACCCCCACAACCTGGCTCAGCTGGCTTAACTGATTAGCTCTTCACTGTTTTTGTTGTTTCTGTTTTGTGAGATGGTCTCATTATGTAACCCTAGCTAGCCTGAAACTTGCTCTGTAGACCAGGCTGCCTCAAACTCACAGACTCAGCCTTCCCAGTGCTAGGGCTGTAGGTGTGGCCACCACGCCCAGTTCTTGGTCATCATCACCAAGCCCCCCTCGTAGCAGAGCCACTCCTCAAAGGGCATGCCCACACCATGTTGAGTCTGAAAGACAAGGCCAAAGCCACCCAGCTTTTCTGCTTCCTATGGGTTCCTTCTCACCGGGGGTTGGATAGCACATCACATTTCATTTATAAAATGTTGCCCATGGCAGAACATGCCATTAGTGTACACATGTCTAAGTCAGACTATAAAAATGCCAAACCACATTTCTCATCAACATTCCGACAACTTTCAATATGAAACTACTTTGGTTCATATATAGTGAGGATTGCGTCTTCATTGCAGAAAACTACCAGTGAGCTAAAAAGCGTGCTGCCTGCTTTAGAGAAGGCAAGAGTGGCCCTAAATGCCCTGGATAAAAGTGATGTTTCTGAATTAAGGTGAGTAATTGTCTCTTTTGAGATAAAACACCTCTGAATAGAACTAAAAAAAAAAAAATGTGTGGTAAATTCTGCATTCCAATTTTATATTAACTAATTTGTGTCCATTTGGTTACTGGAAGTTTCTCATTACATGTGATATTTATCATATGTTATTGGTTTTAAGGCATGACAGTATTTTATGGACCCTTAAGAGCGGAAAATTACCACCCAGCTAAGACTGAGAGCCATTTGTTATAAGATAAATTGCCATCTCTGATATGTAAAACTTTACGTCCTAGACCAGGTAAAGCAAAGCATTGTCTGAACTGCAGTTAGAACAGTGTTGATGCTCCAGCACTCATTCCAGGGTGACTTGAGGAACCTGCCAAGAACAAGGAGACTGCAGTGCTGACACATTCCTCAAGGGGGCGCCATGGGAGCCCTAGTGTGTCTTTTCCAAACCATGTACTGGTGTGTGAAGAAAAAGAATGAAGAGAAAAATCCCAGAAAGGCCTAGAAGAAATGAAATATGATGGAGTACAAAGGCTTGAACCTTTTGATCCTGATTTTAATCTTTGGGTGGGATATTTTTAACTTGAGGTTTCCATAACGAAACCCATTATTCTGCAGACTACCTTAACCATTTATGTAGGTGATGTCTAAAAGGCTGTGTATGTGATGTGGGATTGCTTACAGGGAGACTGACTTTCAGCATGCTCACCCTGTCTTACAGAGTGTACGCACGCCCCCCCTTCCTCGTCCTGACAGTCATGAACGCCGTGTGTATCCTCCTACAGAGGAAGCCTAACTGGGCAACGGCCAAGCTGCTGCTCTCTGAGACTGGCTTCCTAAAGAAACTGATAAACCTTGACAAGGACAGCATCCCTGATAAGGTAAAACACCCATATCTGGTGAGTATGTGATAGATAGATGGGTTCCATATTTGCAGTCCACAGACTCGAGCAGAAGTGCTAAAATTGGTTCTCAAATTATAGGTGAAAATTTAAATTGGATTTAAGTATGAAATGTATTACAGATGGAACACGGTGGTAAGTACTAAAAGAGAAAGGAGGAGCCAACAAGATGATAAAGGGGTTCATCACCAATCCTGACAAGCATGAGTGTGACCCCAGAATCCCTGTGACAGGAGAGAACTGACTTGAACAAGTCACCCACAAACGACCTCATGTGTGTCCCAGTACCTGTGTGTGCTCGAACACGTGTACACACACACACACACACACACACACACACACACACACACACACACGAGAACACACACACGATAAATGCTAAAACGAGAACAGGAGAGCATAGTTTCCTCATGAAAGTGTTCTCCTATAATCCTCATATTAAGCATACATCTTGAGCAGAA